>NW_013676791.1:0-12858 GCF_000517525.1 Limulus polyphemus | reverse complement strand
CACGCTTTTATTATATCGTCTGCGAGGTTAGGCTACATCTCAATGGCTCTGTGAAACATTCTTCATTTATTGGCATGCACAGCGAAGACACGTTCGACAATACGACAATTCAGTACTCGTTTTACATTTGTCGAGTTCTTGGTAAGGAAAGATCGTAGCATACTTTGTCTCAAAGAAAATGCCTCGTCGCCAATCATAACGAATGGCATTATAGAACCTTTGTCATTTGGCTACTTTTCGGGCATTTAGAATTCTACCGATTGCTTTGCAATTTTCTCCCTAACATAGATTCTTTGAATATATTACAGTAACCATGTTTGTTTGTTTTTTTCCCATAAGAACCAACATCAGAAAAAAAAAATCCATCAAATAACGCCAGAAATACAATGGAGGAAACTTTCCTCGTAATTCAGACATGTAGATCCACTATGTGCAGGAATTTTTATTATTATTATACGTTTTCCGTCTATAACTCCTATACAATTCGGAAAATTGGCTAGCTTGTAAAAAACTAAATAAAAACGCCCGCTATTTGTAACCACATTTCACTGGAAAGTTCCATCATTTCACTTTCTTTCAAATTCTTCGATTTTGCGAGGCAAGTGTCCACCATAATAATACGAATTGATTTATTGCCTATGAAAAAATCAAAATGCAAAGAAGAAAACGCATTCACAGTTGTTAAAAATCTGAAGAAAAAAAAAGGTAAAAATATTTACTGAAGTGCATCTGTGGTACAGTGTATTTTTACAGAAAATTTTATCACTATAAATTTTTTTTCTTCTATTTCTCTACCGTATTTATTTATTTATTTCTTAAGCAGAGAACTGCATAAATAGTGGAAGGGATTGAGAGACACCTTCGAGAGGGAACTGGAATTACTAAAGAAAGACCATTCAGAGGCTGCTGCACTAAAAGAAAAGAAAAAGGAAGTTTCTTCTACAGTGACTAGTTCTTGTTATTGTTGACATATGTTGGAAATTGAGAAACGTGGTACGTGTAAGTGACGGTGAACTAAGCAACCCGGAAAGCACTGATAAAACAAAAGGTTTCGAAAAGGCAAGGAACTTCAAGAAAAAAAGTTTGTTGTTAAGCAAAAAGCTACACAATAAGCTCTCCATCTCGTGCCCATCACGGGTATTGAACCCGGTTTTTAGCATCCAGACTAGGTTTTCATCAACAACTATGTTTTGAAATTTTGAACAGAGACTCTATATGTATATCTTATAAATAAGGAGCATCATTACTGCACATACCAAAGTGTACAGATCAAAGACAACTTATACAAAAATACAACTATATATTGAACAGAAATTTATATATATTATAGATAATGTTTACTTAATTGTAAGGTTGCTAAGCACCAATGTGTCGTAATGAAGATAAACTTTTCGAAAACTGTAGTTTACTAAGGAAAACAATACCACATGTATGTTACAGTACATTCTGTGATGTGCACCTCAGGTTTCACAAAGAGTAAACGTTGCGATCAAATACTGAAACAAATACATTAGATTTTGATCACCAATTATATATATATAGAAACTATTGATCAAATATTCCATATATATTGTAAATAATATTTACTTACTATTTGTTATTCTTAATTTGTATTATTAAAATCCACCCTCTGAAATTTTAAATGGTGAACTATTCAGTACTAATATATATATACGTATGTAATTACAATTATATATATTGAATTATGTATTAATATAACATGCGAGCAAGTTACATATTTCCACTAAACATTTATAAAAAGGTCTTTTGTAGTTTCTTGAATATGTATTTAGTTTTGTCACAAAGGTTTAGCCCCCCCTCCAGTGGCGCAGCGGTATGTCTGCGGATTTACAACGCTAAAAACCGGGTTTCGATACCCGTGGTGGGAAGAGCACGGATAGCCCATCGCGTAGCTTTGTGCTTAATTACAAACAAACAAACAATACTCGTAGGAAGTAGAATGTACACACAGACGAACTAAAATCATCCGATAAAAAAATAAGATGCAAAGTTAGAAATACTAGCAAACATAAAATGGACCATTCTTTCACATCAACCAATAGGAAATAAAATGTTTATAAACACATACACTAATAACTTTGTACACTTTTGCACACCCAACATAAAATGGACCATTCTTTCACATCAACCAATAGGAAATAGAATGTTTATAAACACATACACTAATAACTTTGTACACTTTTGCGCACCCCTGGAATTTTGAAAGCTAATAACACCTATATATCTTCAGACTTACCTCTGAGCTCAAAATAAAAGGAAAAAAAAAACACTCAGACGCACATTTATTAAAATGGATCTTTAAGGACAGATTTCAAGAATGGGTATCGGATATTCTCATAAAAAAGGAAAAAAAATGATATAGCTGACGACTATTAAGCTAAATATTTTCTGCTAACTCTACTCTATTCATATAAAACTTTTTCAGAAGAATGTTAGTTTTTTAGCCATAATTGAAATAATGCAAGTGTTAGAAAGAGCTGTTAAGCAAAGCGGAAACACACACACACACACACACAAAATAATTTCTTTCGGTAGAAGATAATCCTTCCCACAATATTAATTACGAAATCACTCATGCGAATGAAATTCTCAGATAATTTCCCGTTGTGATTTATCTGCACTCGGAATTCTCAGATAATTTCCCGTTGTGATTTATCTGCACTCGAAATTCTCAGATAATTTCCTGTGGTGATTTATCTGCACTCGAAATTCTTAGATAATTTTCTGCGGTGATTTATCTGCACTCGAAATTCTCAGATAATTTCCTGTGGTGATTTATCTGCACTCGAAATTCTTAGATAATTTTCTGCGGTAATTTATCTGCACTCAAAATTCTCAGATAATTTCCCGCGGTGATTTATCTGCACTCGGAATTCTCAGATAATTTCCTGCGGTGATTATCTGCACTAAAAATTCTCAGATAAGTTCCTGTGGTGATTTATCTGCACTCGAAATTCTCATATAATTTCCTGTGGTGATTTATCTGCACTCGAAACTCTTAGTTCTTTACCTGTAATACCATACTCCATCCATTACAAATGTGGACAGAAGATCCACCATCAAATATTACCATCGTGTCTTTCAGTCTATGTGTTATTTCAAGTCAGGATATTATCTTATATTAGAGTAGTAGCGCTGTCTCAGAACCATGGCTCATTGGCTTATGGTGTCAGTACAGCACACATTCTTGGATTTGTAACTGACCATACAAGTGCCACAGGTTATGTGCATTCGTGCTACATTCATATATTTGTGTTGGCCAGATTTTTCAATTGCTCCTACTGGAACTCCTCAAGTGTTGATTTTGATTAGTGGAATATCCTACTGCCTGGTTTAACATTATGAAGGCAGAAGGGCTTTCAACTCCCATGTAGATTCCAGGATCAGGACATTTCACAAACAGTCAGGGTCTCACCATGTTGTAAGATAATCCGTCTTATTTCTGTTTTGCTGGTCAAGGTTACAAAGTCACATCTTTACAAAGTCATATCCAATGTGCTACCATCCCATTCAGATTTTCAAAGTTCATTAGCCATTCCAGTGGAGCATATTTTATCTAGTTGATAAAACCCTGTCTATACAAGTAGTGGTGATAGTGTTTTATGAAGATTAAAACTGCAAAGAGTTCTTTCTTCATCGTCTAGTATCTGTATTCAGAAGCTTTTAGCATATGATTACATGTTCTACTCTGTCCTGCAACTATGATAACACTGACCCAATTCTATTATCAATGGAGTAAGTACCAACAGGAATTTGCTGTCTTAACATAAATACACTAGCACTATAGTATCCATTAAAGCAAGCTTTATGGATTCAAATGCTCGGTGACATGTCTCTCACAGTTTATAGTGCATCTAAGTGTTAGCAATAGCAGGCAACAGTGCTGCTAAATTGGAGAATTTGGCCACAAAACATCAGTAACTTGATACAAAATCAAGGATATTGCAGACTTTTTTGCTTGTTCACTGTTTGAGGCTAGTCTCTAACTGCTGCTATCTTATCAAAATCTAAAGAAACTCCATCTCTGCCTACTACAATGGGCAACAACCAGAGAAAACTCCAATGATTCGGGGTAAATTGATGTCGTCAGAATTTGTCCACCACCTCTAGATTTTGAGTTATTGTAATATCTTAATATTTTATCAGCACTATGTGAAATACCATGCAACCAACTCAATACAATATATAAATGCTGTGAAGTTAAGATTACTTGGACAGTTTAACAGGTAAAAGGCATACATTTTTGATAATTTCGAATATTAACTGTATTGTATTTGTGTAAAATTCCAAATATATTGTTCATATATGCTATTTGTTCTAGATATAACTGTAACGAATTTCATCACTTTTGCTTCATTCCTACGCTTACCTGATCTGCCTAGAAGTCACAAAGCTCTCACGTGCTCAATTTGCTATAACATTCGAGAAGTTTCACGACTGAATATAAAAGAGGCAGAGTCAAATTCCTCCTTCTCGGTTGCCTCTACCTCACTCAGTTGGTCACTTTGCCTTGCTCCACACGCAGTCAAAACAAAGTTTTATATATTGCAAGATCTACCACTGTTCTGTTCTGTTTCTTGCCCAAGTACATGCTGTGCTTCCCAAGTCAGTGACCAAACTGACTGTGTCTCCGTTAGTTTTCTGAAGCTGTAGTGGCAGCATTTATCATTTTTTCTTGATTCTTGGTCTTACTAAGCCATAGTTCAAACCAACGGTCTTACCTACTTAGGTCCTCAGCAAAGTAGGATTTGTTGGTTCTTTTACCTTTGTTGAAACATCAGTTGGAACTAATAGCCTGCAGCATGTGCTACTTGGTAAAGTGTGGGTTGTTCACTCACCACTCACACAACATACCAAAAACAGTGCAAATGCTGCTCTCCTCATGTCCTGGATAATGCCCAGGTTCAAGCAACATCGCCATAGGTTGCAGAATGTAAATTATGGGAGGAGCAAGATAGCTCTGTCCATTCATGAGAATCCAGTAAAGTTGCATCACAGTACCAAAATATCTGCTTGATTTTTCACTGCGTCTAATTGGTGCCTTATCTCAACAATAACTGTATCCCAGTCTTTTTGTTGCACCTCATCCACATACATTATGAAATCTATATCTGGATTGTCTAAGCTCAGAATCAGGCATCGGACTACCTGCTCTTGAATACAGTCAATCCAAGCAGTTACTTGCCTGAAATGATTCAGAAAATGTTTTCAGATCTTCCTTTGCCATACCATTGAACATTGGAACAAAATCTGCTTAACATCACTTATAGATACGTATAGTAATGGCCAGACCCTCTTCCTTATGCTGCCAATGTAATGGGTATTGGGAATGAGAAATAGTCAAGAATTATCACACTTTTATTATTAATAAATCCCTAGTCCAGGGCAGTGGAGCACCTAGTTTATCTCAGCAACTCATCCTAAAGCTCTGCATGACCTCAGGTTTCTTCGTGATCCATGGATCCTTTGACAGGATACCCTCCAGCCTAGAGAGGCCTACAAGTGTCCCATATTTCATGGTATTTTTCGAATTGTTACTTAATGTTTCATCTGCTAGGTAAACAGCTTTTACTGGTAGAGGATGACCATCAGCAGAATATCCAGTCCTCCTTGGCTGGTTTTGAATGGCCTTGGCAACCCTCTGTCCGTACTTCTCTTGCATCAAGGTCAGTCCTCAGGGGCAATGCATGATGTGCCATTTTGGGTGTACCAAATGTTTTCTAATCTTTTTGAGTCTATAGTCGCAGAGAGATAAACTTATTGAACCTTTTCATCAACTGTCTCACTCCAGCAGAAAACTCTCTTTCTTGTCAACTTGTCTTTATTCAACTATGACATGAATAGATAAAATTACACAATAAAATCCTGTAATTATTTCACTAAAACTTCTCTTCTTTGTTTCCTCTGTAACATTTTCATATTAAACTAATTCTTGTATTAACAATGGGAAGATCAGCAGGATAAATTACGAACTAATATTGAATTTAACTAAACTGACTGAGCTTAAGTAATTAAATAAGTAGACTGAAGAACATCACGTATAATATGAAATGAAAATAACCTTTTCAACCAAAACAAAAACACAATGTGCATACGTGCTTTCTAGATGTTGGAAGGTCACCATTCACTGGTCTCGTGAATTGAGCAACTGGCTTTTTCCCTCAAGATGTTTTCCAATCACCAATTTACTTGAGATCTTGTGTAATCGTCTCTATATCTAATGTTTCTTACTTAATGGGAAATTTTGGAGTCATAACATAACAACTGGCTCCATCAGTATCACTTGTCATTCACATTCAACATAGGGGGAAACGTAAGATCTACATATATTATCTGACCCACCAGTGAAGAACACCGCTGTGATCTCCATCCTTGCACAATGTGCAGCATTACAGCAGTAAACCTCATGGGCAGAACAGGTATAATCACTAAAGAACAACAAAAGAATATACGCAGCTAAATCGAGGTCAACTTATCATATGTCAAACAAGATGATCATGAAATAAATTGAAAGGTCATAAGTCAAACAAGATGATCAATATCGCATTTTGTAAGCACATAGTTGGGCCTGTGCCTATATATAAATGTGTAGGGTAATAAGTGTGATTTTGTAACAAAAATCCTAGTAGTTAACACCATTTAATATATTCTAAATAATTATAAGTCAGACAAATACGAACACAGAAAAACTATATGGGTAGAACATAAATAAATAAACAAAATATTATATAAATATATACTGTCAATGTGCAAATAATTGAACTACAGAAAGTATTACCAGACCACCCTCATAATTTAATGGGTTATTTTAACTGTATCATATCAAATTCGAGGGGAAAATTGCCCCACTTATTTAATGCATTTAAAAAAATATTAATTTTTAGTTGTTCTCCCACACATTAAAAAGTGTTGAAATTTGTTTTTCAAAATCCCAAATTTTGATTTTGGATTAATTTCAGTGGGTGCTCCAAATGAAATCAATAGTGTTTGTGAATTTTCTAGATTTGCTCCGAGCATAATATGTAATTCTAGTCCTTTACGAGGAAATCCATAATAGTTGTGAACAAAATAACACTAATTTGATCTTGTAAGTTGAATACGAGTACAGTTTTATCGATTCTTATACAATCACTGGTTTTCAACCTGAGTTGTCATGGTGTGGTGTAATTGCCTATGTCTTAGCTTTGAGAGGTCACGGGCTAGTGATCTAAGCACATAATGAAAGTTCTTTTTCTGTTATGTTCTACTGTATGAGCCTCTGTGGCTCGAGGAATCACGTGAGGATCGAAACAAAGTGGTCAGTTCTTAGCTTGCTGATTGATATGTTACTAGAGAGAAAGATACTCGTGTACAAATTCTACTAAAAGTACAATCTAGATTTTTCTAATCTTGTGAAAACTTGCTATATCGTTTTATACTTTATTTAAATTATAATGTTACAGTTTCCAAGGGACAGATCTGTTTATTGAAGATGAAATTGACTTAGTTGAATCATACTTCATTTAAATTATAATGTTACAGTTTCCTAGGGACAGATCTGTTTATTGATGATGAAGTTGACTTAGTTGAATCATACTTCATTTAAATTATAATGTTACAGTTTCCTATGAACAGATCTGTTTATTGAAGATGAAATTAATTTAGTTGAATCATACTTCATTTAAATTACAATTTTACAGTTTCATGGGACAGATCTGTTTATTGAAGATGAAATTGATTTAACTGAATCATTTTACACTCCACCATATCAAGTTTCGTTTCTCTAACAGTTTGAAAGAGTAACGAAGGTCACCAACTAGAATTATAAAACATACATATAAATGATCATAAAAATGGTTTTAAACTTATTAGACATCTTAACCGAAATCTTACAATTAATAATTTCAAAAAAAGGCGGCTTGTTAATAAATTGTGTATGTTAAAAAGTTATATCTATTGTACATCAGTAATTGTAAGCACAGTGAAATTCCACGTAGTGGTTTTTAAATCAAAACAAAAATGAAATTTACAGTTTTTAAAATAAGATTTTCACGGAAAAGTTTCACAGGAATGTTGGAAGACAAAAATCAATAATGAAGATTTATAAGAAAAGTAATAATGTTTAATTGTTTCTTTAAAAAAAACATATCACCACCAAAGTTTTCTAATTTGAAATCTGTAAATTCATACATATATATCGCATACAAAAATAACATATTCTATTTGTAGAGATTACGTAATCTGTAAAACTCTATTCTGAAGTTTTAAACTATTTCATCCAATATTTTTTTCGCGATGCTGTGGTATTTTTAGGTGAAACTGAGTATTAGATCGGTCTGCTTTATAATTGGAGGATTCAGAAAAACTCTGAAGTAAATCTGAATTTAGCTAAAGAACCGAATTTTAAGGCTAAGAAATAAGCACACTGAAACGTAATGTAAATTATAAGAATCTTTATTATATTTCAAACGAAAAATACATAAACAGTGAAAAAACCGTCTTCCTGTTGGATTATTGAATCAATTAACAGTCTCGAACCAAGTAGGACTAGACCTAGAACTCTCCTCAGTTGAACACATGAAACCTCAGTTTTGCCTATAAGCGACATTCATCACCACGTGATTGATCGTTCTCTTACAACATAAAAAGGTTGTAACCTCTAGATATTATCTACTTGGCCATTGAAGGACATTGCTGTGATTAACCTATCTTACACAGTGTGAGATGTAGCAATATCCCCATGGGTAAAGTAGATCTGCTAGAGAAACAACAAAGAAACAAGGGTAACTAGAATGAAACAATTTCAACTATTTTCTGAACGACGTTTTTATGCCAAAATTGCATAGAAACAGAATAAACGAAAATGTCTAAAATTTTATATTTCTGTAAAAGCAGATAGAAAACGTCTGATATTCCAGCATATCACAATGCGATAAAACAAGTTATAGAATAGTTGTATCAAACTGAAACACCTAGACATGGAAGTGTTAATAGCCCATTATTGGAAAATACCAAGTTTAATCTTTCCTTCTTCACCCTAGGGCCTTCGATTGAAGCTCCATCTGTGAATACTTAAATTTGACATAAAAACAAAACAAAAGAAGATAGAAAAAGATGAAATCACTGAAATCTGTATACTATGTGAGGAATAATGTAACGATGACAAAAGTGACTTTCCCAAAATATGTTAGAAATAATGGTGAATCTAGTACTCCAGTAAAGAAGACTACACAGATTTTTAACTGCTTACAACATAGTCAATCGAGATGTTATCCTGAAAGATGTTATCCTAAAATTGTAGCACTGCATTAGCAACTCAAATAAGCTTCAGTAAGCCACAAAAAAACATACGTACCATATGAAGCTAAACTATCACATAATTGGGTTCTCCTTCATGAAAATAATCTATATGTTTGGTATATGAAACCAGAAGACATACAACATCATACAGATTCTGTGTACCTGTAAGATGACACAATCCAAGACAGAATCTTGGCTGAAATTTGGTACTATTATCGTGTTGGGAGAAATATATAAATTCAAAGTATCGCCAGGATGATGACGAAAACTCCCAAATGCACTTGCAACAAATATAGAAGTATAGATGTCTTTGAAGAACATTTTCTTAACTTCTGCTAAGTACCCTCGTTTCCCTTACTACAAAAACATTAAACACTACAAAAAAACCCTCGTTTCCCTTACTTCAGTATAGATGTCTTTGAAGAACATTTTCTTAACTTCTGCTAGCTAAATGTTTTGTCCATGTAGTAAAAAACATTAAACACTACAAAAAAACTTGGGCAAAACATTTATTTCGATACTAGTCCAAGTAACGTAACAATACTTAAGCAGATGCTACACAATTAACTCCAAGATAAGATCAGATTTCATAATCATTTGTACAAAAACAATAGCACTATGGTCAATGACACATCAACATGTGGAAGTTACACATATGTCGAAGCAGTTAGTTACTCTTTGGTAGTAAGTGAGAATCAGTTAATAACTGTATGTTGCAAGTCGTCTGAAGGGTAATTTGCCAGCTTCTCAATAATTTAACAACATGCTCAAGAACCAAGGAAACATGTTTTACCCACGGAACTTTCTGGTGAACTAATTCAAGACCATGTTATTTCAATCATAGACATAACGTTCATTTACTCGTTGAGAAATTAATTAATGTTGGAATTGAAATGGGTTAAACAGTAGATTAGGAAAATGAAAGGAGATTAACATTGAGTTAAGAAAATTAATAAAATCAGAAAGTGTGAGTGTGAACTTCTCACACAAGGTCAAATAAGGCTGAACTAATCAGTTATACATATAAGTTGATACAGATGATGAAGTGTGAGTGTGAACTTCTCACACAAGGTCAAATAAGACTGAACTAATCAGTTATACATATAAGTTGCATGATTGTAAAACAAACAAACAGGAAACCATGACAGGGATTTAGTTTGTAAAGAACAAGACTGGCCTCTACACGTTCCTGGATGGATCATTGACAGTTTTGAGGTAGAAGAATGAGATCCTGGAAATTTGTATGAAATTGTAAACTGGTACCACTGATGACTGTCTCATCATAAAACAGTTCCTTTACAGGAAGCTGTTGTATACATGGACATCCAGACGTAAAACTTATAAAGCATGTCTAGAACTTCCTCCAAAATATTGGTCTCTTATGGAGCAATGTAAACACCTGCTAGCGATTAATATTCAGAGGGTCATCAGCTAAACGGTGCTTATGTGTTTGAGAACAAACAAAAGAAATAAAGTACGCTTGTTTGTTTGTTTTGAATTTCGCGCAAAGCTACACGAGGGCTATATGCGCTAGCCATCCCTAATTTAGTAGTAAAAGACTAGATGGAAGGCAGCTAGTCATCACCAGCCACTGCCAACTCTTTGGCTACTCTTTTACCAATGAATACTGGCATTGACCGTCACATTATAACCCCCCCTCCAACGGCTAAAAGGGCAAACATGCTTAGTGGGATGGGGATTCGAACCCGCAACCCTCAGGTTGCGAGTCAAACGCCCTAACCACCTGGCCATGCCGGGCCACAAGAGATGATGAAGTGGAAGATAGTTAAAAGAGCAGCAAGGCACCTGAAGATATAGTAAGATTAACTTCGGTATCTCAGGAATTAAATCATCGCTAACATTAAGATTTAAATTATCACAAATTAGATCTTAGTATTCCAGGAAACTGTAATTATTCTTGCCATACAATAATGCCCCATTTTTTTAACGTTGTTATGCATTATGCATATGAATATTAAAGTAGATGTATTTGACTTAGTTTAAATGTGCATCATTCAGTAATGAGGTGTGGTTTGTTTGTATTTAAGTACAAAGCTACACGATGGGATATATATGTGCTCTGCCCACCACGGGTATCGAAACCCGGTTTCTAACATTATAAGTCCGTGTAATTACCAGTTAAACATGTTGATTCTTAAAACTGACAGTGTCAAAGAAAGAAGAATCTCTTTATTAAAGTAAAAATTCAGTGTTTGTTTTTCATGTTTTTTGTTGTTGTTGTTGTTGTTTCTTTGCTTCAGAGCAAACCCACATTGAGTTATCTGCTGTGCCCACCGCAGGGAACCGAAACCCGGATTTTAACGTCGTAAATACGTAAACTTTCCTATGTCTCACCTGGAGACAAAACATTCAGTCTTTAAGTCAAACTTAATAAGTCTCGCAAGCCAACGTTATCTTTGTCTTCTGCATTTTATAGTTACAGTTTTCAGTGGTGCAACGTTATATAATACAAAATTATATACATAAACCATTGCTAGTAGAGATCTCAGTTATAGGCGACAGAACAATTTTTGAAAAAGAAAAATAATTATTTTAATTAAAGTAACCTAAGGAGAGGGTCATCAGGAGCGATGACAACCTGTAATTAAGTAAACTGACAACTAGCGTAAGTAACTAAGTTGTGATGAAGTCGAACATTACTTCGATATGGCTACATTGTTCTTGAAAAGAGCTCTTCATTAATAACAATGAACCTTAACATTTGCTAAAGGCGGAAACGTCGTCACGCCAAGTAAAGTACTCTTAAGACTGTCGAAAGGTGAAAATATAGTGTTTTCCACTCTTTTACTGACTAACAAACACGGAGAATTACCATACTGAAATGACAGGAAATAGATGTATTGAAATTGCCTGTCTTTTTCGTTGTTATTGAAATTTCTCGGAAATTATTGAACTCGTAGAATGATGGATCGGAATCAACTTCAGTTAATTGTTTAGGAATTCTCAAGTATTCTGCCATAAATTAATTTAGTTCAGGTACAGAAAAACAAATTATAATAAGAAAATTAGTTTCATGACGAGTATTCATTCTTAAGGTCAATTTATACGGTTGAAGAAATCTTTTTTTTTCTTTCCTAGATAATTTTTCATGCTTCCAAGAAGTTATTCGAGCCTCTTAAACTTTCATTTAAATAAGTTTCCTGGAAGGCTATTTAATAAGTGCGCCCTCTATCTAAAAAAAACTTTCTTTTCAATATCCAAAATCACTTTTATAATGATGCTAAGGACTTTTAGCAAGTTCATATTTATGGTCTCATTTGCACAACAATTCTAGCGATCTTTGTTTGATGTAACGTTGATGCTTTTATTGCAGTTGGCTGAAGAGTGCTCGCTGTATGGTAAGATATAGTAGCATTACGTTGACAGTTTCATTGGACCAGAATTAAGTTTTTACCCTTTGATGAATCATTATGTTCTTTCTTTTAAAACATACTCTTATTCTTCAAGAATCTTCTAGGAACACATTTTAACCGTAATTAATCTAAGTATTCTTTATATATATATATATATATATATATGGTTAACATTTTCCAGCTC
>NW_013676790.1:3823-14418 GCF_000517525.1 Limulus polyphemus | reverse complement strand
GAGCCCTTTTTTCTTTTTCTTTTCTTTTCTTTTTTTTTTTTTGATGTGGGGGTTACACCTTATGATTCACTAACACTGCAAAGAAAGCAACTTTATGGGCCATTACTCAATGTGTTTCTATAGAGAACAATGTTCTCTCGTCCTAAATGTGTGTATACGTATAAACACGAAGCGTTTGATACCGTGGCTTTTCTTCTGGTTTCATACAACAACACATAATCGTACATTTTCAGTTTTAAAATCAATATATTTCAATGCATCTAAAGCAGTTGACGCTTCAAGTAAAGAGAATAAATTCAGTCTAATATTTAATCAAAGATAATACGTAATGTTCCAAATAAACTTGAACGACGTTACGAAGTTTTATTTGAATCTTTTGTTTCACCAGGAAACGATTGTAAGATTCAAAAAGTAAAACGGCCTTTTTTGTCAAAGAAGTTTTAAGGTATATGCTCTTTGGTTGTCTATATCCAGTAAAACGTGAGTGCTTAATCCGATTTATGAGGGTCGTTTAAAGTGCGGGAAAAATCACGAGGAGAGTGACGGTAGCAGCCTGTAGACTCCCATACACGTAAGCTCAGCTAATACGCTTTACTTGCCTAAGCCGCTTCTCTCGAAGGTCTGAAAATGGGATTTTCGAACAATGTTTCCGGTTAACGTTGCTACACGTGTACAGCAACGATCAGGGTAAAGAAGAAGAGGCTGACCCGGCTTTAAACTGTTATAATCGCTAGGAATGCTGGGAAACGTGCACATCTTGGTGCACGATTGTTCCGGAATGGTCTTAGCGAAAATTCCTACCCTCTTCAACCCGGCAAGCTAGGGCTTTCTTCTTCCTTGAATTCAAGAGTCTTCATTCATTCTTACAGACGGATGCCCTAATTACGGTCCGACAGTATTTACTCCAGTGGCGTGGTAAAGACTCTTACTTATAGCAGGTACAGTCCGCCACCACGTGGTGAAGGAGAAAAAAATTCAAGCATTGACCGATGAGTCCCTCCAGCAAACCCAGCGCGCATCCCGTGATTAAGCGATGCGTGGACTATAATTTTCTGAAACGGATCAGCCTCACTGAGTTCACCAATTGACAAGCACGCGCCTTAAATTTTACAGTTTCTACGTAACGAGTTCTAGCTCCCGGGCTTTTAAAGTGCCATTTCTCACGCTTCAAAAACTTGATACACTGGAGCTCTATGGTGAGACTTTATAGAACTCTGTGAACCGTGTTTTCATTCTGAATGATTCACTTAAAAAACTGAGACCGGAGTGTCAGTGGGTGGGTAAACTAGCAGTAGTAAGGCTAAAAAACCGACAAAAGTTGGTATTATACATAGAAACGCAAGAAGAGGAAGACGAAAGGTAAATCTTCCGGAAAAATTCCCTGGAAGGGGTACGGAAGCGAGGCGTATAAGATATAGCTATATATCTTATTATCTATTTGGCAAGATTACTTAGTCATTAAGAGCTCGTTTTGGCGGCATTTCGAAATATTTTTATAACGCTATTTTACACATATCTTATTTTCAATGTCATTTAGAAATCGTTCATTTGATTTTTGTTGCCGCTATTTTTTGTTTTTAAACATAATCATAGCAGTATTAAGTTTTGCTGTTAAAGGTTTCCATGCCAACTTCATCAGTAGGAGTCAAGTACTGTCATTACTGTTACTTTAATGTAGATGACGTCTTGAGACGGAGAACATCCCCAAACACACGAGTTAATGTGCGTTATTCCACCTTTTCAACCTAACGAAATAAACCGGAACGCCTTGTTTCCTCACCTCGTACGTATCTATACTAATGTTAGGTTTTTTTTCTGGTGCATCGCGTTATGAATCACGTCCTCAAGCCGGCGTGTTCCTTCCTATTTGGAATGGGTAAACAGTTGTCTTCTTTAATAGTGAAAAAAAAAAAAACAGGTAGCACGAGAATCGATATACACGTAGACCAGTAGTATGACTATTGATTTTTACACTTTGATGTTTGAAACAGTAGTATGACTATTGATTTTTACACTTTGATGTTTGAAACAGTAGTATGACTATTGATTTTTACACTTTGATGTTTGAAACAGTTGTATGACTATTGATTTTTACACTTTGATGTTTGAAACAGTAGTATGACTATTGATTTTTACACTTTGATGTTTGAAACAGTAGTATGACTATTGATTTTTACACTTTGATGTTTGAAACAGTAGTATGACTATTGATTTTTACACTTTGATGTTTGAAACAGTAGTATGACTATTGATTTTTACACTTTGATGTTTGAAACAGTAGTATGACTATTGATTTTTACACTTTGATGTTTGAAACAGTAGTATGACTATTGATTTTTACACTTTGATGTTTGAAACATTTTCATCGTAGATTTGTATTTACATCGCTTGAGGTTATTCGAGAAACATGACAGTTACGTTTATCGCACCAAAACTCACAATATATTTTCCGACATGAATATCAAATCTCATTAAGAAACCAAAAACTGTAAACTAAGAGATTCGAAAACTTTTCTTGGACTCATAGTGCGACGAATATTTAGCTAACTTTTATATCCCATTCACCTAACACGAAAGTTCGTTCACATCCTCTTGGAAAGGTCCTGCAAAAAGCTCGAAATCTCGCAATCGTCACTTTTGAAAAACCTAGCCTGTAGACTAAACGAGCACTGAATAATGTCAAAATTTGTCGTACAAAAGCTGCTACATAACAACTCTTTTTTTCGTGATCGCTGAGCAAAGTGTGTAAAGCGTTGTGTATTAGGATATCGTACGCAAATCTCACAATGATAACAACTGTTTAAAAGTGTAGAACATAATTTTAAAATTATAGTCATTTAGATTCTAACTGAAGTGTACATTCTAAGCCTCAGAGGAAGAAACGTTACGTAACAACATCTATTTCTTCAGTGCTGGTCGGGAAATTTACTTCAAAAACGATTTCAAACTCTATTAAGAAAGTTTCAAAAGAAAATTACAAAAAGAATCGACAATAAGCTAGAAATTGTCTTTATTTGCATCTGCCCTATCGTCTGAAGCCTCAGATCTTTGTTATTGAAAAGAAACTGAGTATAGGAACCTGCAACAGGTTCTATAAGGATAAACTCTTACTTGCTAAAAAACTGGTAATCTATGAGACCAGTCTTAAGTTATTTTAAATCACAGTCTAGTGTACAAAAAGATGTGTTCAGATCATGGTTTTAGTACTTTCAAGACAGGGGTATTCCTTGAACTTAATAGCATTAGAAAGCAAAGGAATATGGATTAATTTGGGGTACAGGGACCATCCAAAAAGAGACCAGCGACAAATCGTATCATAGCCGTGGTAAGCAAAGTGAAGTGTCTTGTAATAGGCGAGGATCCACGAACACGAAAGTCTGTGGCAAAAGCTGTCCTTGCATCACACTAAATGTTCACAACATAATAAAGCAGCATTTTCGCCTGAAAAAGCAACATAAATCATGTGTACACAAACTGCTTCCACGACATATCTGCTCAACCGTCGTACACCTCCAGCAGCTGGAAAATAAAACGGTGTCTAATGCTATTCCATACAAAAATATACCAGTCAAGTTGCCAGATACATTGCCTGTGAATTCCTATGTGATAGGAATGTTGAAACAAGCATTAAAACAAAATGTCATCCTCGTAAACTAGTTGGATTATAGAAATCATGTAAGGAGGATTGGCGTGCTTTGGACACGAAAGTTTTATGACGGCCTTTTGTAATGAAAATATGGCTATTATCAAGATGTACGGTCGTCAAATAGAGCATGACTAGACGTAACGACGTGATGAGGCTCCGAAATCGTTTAATATATCGTACTCATTTTCTATATCATATGTACTTCAATCTTAAATATGAATCTCAAAATGTGTAGTCATTTCATTAAACGCGAGCCTTTATTATTATTGTATTATTTGAAATATAGCAAATACGATGTAATTTAATGAATAAAACCTACCTGCTATGATTTAGACGGCTTTAAACCACAGCAATATAATCCTAACAGCCCATAAAAGCCACTTTATATCAGAAGTGAAAAATTTTGGTCTTACCGGTTTTATAATGACAGTTAAGATAAAATTCGATGACTTTAGGAACTTTAAGATCCAATTCTAGTTTAAACATTAAATGTTTGATTCTTTAAAATAATTCAGATATTCATGTGAGTAAGTTTTAATACAAGTAGCAAGAAAAATTTACATATTATATACTTTGAAATCCAAATGATTTTGCTAAATACCGTTCTTTTTTGCAACGTAATAATTCTTATATCTGACATAGATTTGAATAATCTATTATAGCCAAGTCGTCCTTAATTTTAATTAGGCGAATTACAATTTCAACACTGTATTATTTATCTAGTCCCTTAGTAATTTTTAAGAAGTGGAAGAGTGTATAATAATAGTATTTCAACCACACTATGTTCGTCATATCCATCGCTCACGACGCTCAGTCCCCTATTTTATACCTTAGATTTGTTGTACCTTATACCTGAATAATCCATTATATCCAGGCCTTGCTTAATCTCTATATCCAGAAACTGTTATCCTCAAACTCACCACCTATATTTGACGTTCGTTAAAAACTTTGTTAACACTGAACCTCAAACCTCGGCCATTGTGTTACGAAAAACTAGCATTTTTCTCTTTACCTAACTTACTTTAAAAAGCGTATTTATACGATGACTTTATATAACACAATATTTTAACTATCAACGAAATGATGCACACACACGTAAGTAGCATTAACAATAACAATAAAATAGAAAGTTGTCGATGCTCGGTTGGCGAATAATTTTGCTACATGTTCGTGACTATAGATTAATTTCTGTTTGCAAAGTTCTTAAACTTCTAACTTTCATTATTTCTTGTTATAAGGTTGACGTCTAATGCTGAGCGCTTAGAGTTAATCCATATAAAAGTCAACTAATGTAATAACAGATCGTTCTATAATGTTAGAAATGTTTCTGGAAAATTGAAAATAGGGATCGGACGGGATTTGAACTGGCGACGATGACTGTGAGTTTGAATTACGTCGAACCTCAGTTTAACGTCTTACAAAAGGATCTAGTTGGTAAATTATTCTACATCTAATGAAACACTAAAATAAATCTACAAATTACGGTATATAATAGGCCTGGTGGTCAGGGAGCTCTACTCACAATCTGTGGATCGCAGGTGCGAATCACCGCCAAAAATGCTCGCCCATTCAGCCGTGAGGGTATTATAATATTACGGTCAATCACAATATTCGTTAGTAAAAGAGTAGCCCAAGAGTTAACTAGCTGCCCTTCTTCTAGCCTATCACTGCTAAATTAGAGACGGCTAGCGCGGATAGCCTTCGAATAGCCTTACGGGAAATTGGAAACAAACCAAACAGCATATAATTGTTAGTGTAGTATAAATAATTGACCATAAATATTTAGAAGGATAATGTTTCTCATTATATAGAATATACTTCACATAAACACTGTCAATTCTGGCGGTCTATGTATTTCTTAATGTTTATTGCCGATAGGATAAGCACGTGCGACAAATTGTGGGACTATTTATGCTTTAGCTTCTTTTGGATGAATATCGTTTTAAAGTATATTAGTTCGGATTCTTTAAATTATGCCTTTAATCTCTACTTCTGTGAGACGATTGTTGCGAACATCGAGATGGTTAAGAAGTCTTCACTGAGACTATAAAATCTGTTTCCGCAGTGAAGAACATAATATTTGAAGATATAAAATTTAAGAAAGTAAGTGTCCGAGGCAACGTACGGGATCTAAAATATGAAATACTCATAAACAAACCCGGTTCTAGACGTCTCAACCAGTTGCGCAGTAGCTAAATCTCCAATAGGCCCGAGGAAATTCAACATCGTTGTAACAACAGTATCAAATAAAACTAGTCCAACATTGTTGTAACAACAGTATCAAATAAAACTAGTCCAACAGTGTTGTAACCAAAGGATCAAATAAAACTAGTCCAACAGTGTTGTAATCAAAGGATCAAATAAAACTAATCCAACATTGTTGTAACAACAGTATCAAATAAAACTAGTCCAACATTGTTGTAACAACAGTATCAAATAAAACTAGTCCAACAGTGTTGTAACCAAAGGATCAAATAAAACTAGTCCAACAGTGTTGTAATCAAAGGATCAAATAAAACTAATCCAACACTGTTATTACCAAGGATCAAACAAATCTAGTCCAACACTGTTGTAACCAAGTGATCAAATACATCTAGTCCAACACTGTTGTAACAAAGGGATCAAATAAAACTAGTCCAACACTGTTGTAACCAAGAGATCAAATATAACTAGTACAACACCGTTGTAACCAAAGGATCAAATAAAACTAGTCCAGCACTGTTGTAACCAAGGAATCAAATACATCTAGTCCAACACCATTGTAACCAAAGAATCAAATAAAACTAGTCCAACGCCATTGTAACCAAAGAAGCAAAAAGCTGTGGGATAGAGACTAATCCATTGAACGACCGTTATTTTACACAAGACTGACTTGTTGAATCACTGGAAACACACTTACCTCAGATGTCATGTGTGATCTCACAGTCAAAAATAAAGATATTTGGTATGTTAGACAGTTTGTTTTAGAATCTTTGTTCACAAGGCTATCTGCGCATAGACGTTGCTAATTTTGAATTGATATACTAGAGGGAAGGCGGGTAGTCAACAGCACCCATCGCCAACTCAAGAGCTACTCTTGTTGTAATCAAAACAATGTGATTTGACCATCAGTGTTATAGCATATCTACAGCTCCAAATAGCGTAGCATAGCACATATTGTGGCAACGTGACTCGAACCATGAACTCTTGGACTGACAGTCCGGTCATGTTAGACACTAGGCCTCGCTCGGCCATGAACTGTTAGAATATTTTAGTAGAAGAAAAATATCACAAGAGAAAATTGCCAGAGCCAACCATGAGTCAATTTTCCATCAAAGTCTGCTGTGGTTTGATTTTGTTTCCAGATAATATGGTTTTGCTTGAATAATATCATTATGTTCGCCAAACAAAAATGAAATATTGTTAATTATGATTTGAGTCATTTTCAAGAAAAAAAAACGATAATCTTCTAAACAATAATTGGCTTAACTTATTTCTTTAGTTCTAAATATAAGATATCTGGCAACAAAAGGAAAATTCATTTCGATATTGCTACAAACAAGAACAACAGATCATCTTATTTAAACGAACATAAGAACTTTTCAAGGTCAGAAGAATTAAGCATCACCTAATATTAGATAGTGTGGAGAACTACGAATAACAAAGCCTTACAAAACTAAACATCCTGCTAAAGTTAAGAAACTTCCATCAATGACAGTCAAGTGTGACTTTTGAAATGACTAACATATGCGTGGAGAGACACCTAGCGATAGTTTCTACAAATTTCATACCACAGCTAATGAATTAATTATAGCTACTGTTTTATATTAAGTGAAATTATAGATAGTATGACCAGGTATATATATTACTTAAATTTACCATCCTATTATTCAGCATGCAGTATAAACAATGATAATTAACTTGTATAAACAGCGGTAATTAAATTGTATAAATAATAGTAATTAAATCGTATAAATAATGTAATTAACTTATAAAAATAATGGTAATTTAATTGTATAAACAATGGTCATTTAATTGTATAAGCATTGTAATTAACTTGTATAAATAATGGTAATTAACTTGTATAAAAATGTAATTAACTTGTATAAATATTGGTAATTAACTTGTATAAATATTGGTAATTAACTTGTATAAAAAATGTAATTAACTTGTATAAATATTGGTAATTAACTTGTATAAAAATGTAATTAACTTGTATAAATATTGGTAATTAACTTGTATAAAAAATGTAATTAACTTGTATAAAAAATGTAATTAAATTGTATAAAAAAATGTAATTAAATTGTATAAACAATGCAATTAACTTGTATAAAAATGTAATTAAATTGTATAAACATTGATAATTAACTTGTATAAAAAATGTAATTAACTTGTATAAAAAAATTAATTAACTTGTATAAATATTGGTAATTAACTTGTATAAATAATCGTGATTAACTTTTTTGGAACATTGAGCTGTGAAACAAGAGGAGTGAGAGTTTTCTAATTTCTCCCCTAATACATTTATCTCTTCTCCTGCTACTCCTTACACCCCAGCGAGTGTCAGAAGTCTCCCTTTATACTTTGATCACTTATTCTACTCTATATACTCTAGTGGGTGTCGGCTGTCTCCCCTTATACTTTAATCTCATTTTCTTCTACTCTTTATACTTTAGTGGTTGTCGGCTGTCTCCCCTTATACTTTAATTTCTTATTCTACTCTATATACTCTAGTGGGTGTCGGTTGTCTCCCTTTATACGTTAATCTCTTATTCTACTCTTTATACTCTAGTGGGTGTCGGCTGTCTCCCCTTATACTTTAATCTCTTATTCTACTCTATATACCCTAGTGGGTGTCGGCTGTCTCCCCTTATACTTTAATCTCTTATTCTACTCTATATACCCTAGTGGGTGTCGGCTGTCTTCCTTTATACTTTAATCTCTTATTCTACTCTATGTACTCTAGTGAGTGTCGGCTGTCTCCCCTTATACTTTAAGCTCTTATTTTACACTATATACCCTAGTGGGTGTCGACTGTCTCCCTTTATACTTTAAGCTCTCATTTTACACTATGTACCCTAGTGAGTGTCGGCTGTCTCCCCTTATACTTTAAGCTCTTATTTTACACTATATACTCTAGTGAATGTCTGACTTTTCACCTTTGTACGTTTATCTTTTCTTCTTCTACTCCTTATACTCTAGTGGATGATGCGATGTTAATAATGTCACCAATTATCCTTCTTCTTCTTCGTTCTCTTCGTCGGATGTCTCCCCTTATACTTTAATCTCTTATTCTACTCTATATACTCTAGTGGGTGTCGGGTGTCTCCCCTTATACTTTGATCTCTTATTCTACTCTATATACCCTAGTGGTATATATTCCCTTTGCTATGTTTCCGATTATCCTAAAAACGCACGATTTTTTGTGGTCTTGCTAAAAGTCCAAACCATCTCATATATTGTTCTCGGATGTCTCACAGTTATTATCTTAAAGTTTCATTTTTCATTCATTCTCTTTTTAAACTTTTTTTCCCTGGTGGGTCAGTGGCAAGTTAACGGAAACTTAACTCTAAAACCCACGGTTTGATTCGGCGCGGCGAGCAGAGCGCATATTGTCCTTTGTGTAGGTTTACTCAGAAACAAGCAAACTTTTCATACTTTTATCTATTTTAAATTGTTGTTGTTTGTTATTAAGCACAAAGGGCTATCTGTGCTATGCCCGCCACTGGTATCGAAACCCGGTTTCTAGCAGTATAAGTCCGCAGACATACTGCTGTGCCACTGGGGGCCAATTTTAAATTGAGAAACAAATTCTCTTGCAATATTTCTTTGAGTTTTCTTGTCTCATTTCGAAAATACTTATAACTACTAAATACTAATACCAAAAGTTCGATTAATAAGTATATATATATTAGATTAAAAGGAAATAGTTTGAGTTCTAAACTGCTGAACAATCTTATAAAAATCGGTTTATGATAAAATACAGCTTTAAAGCTTTTATTGATCATAAACCAAGTTATCATTGACTTAGATTCCTATACTACTGCAAAATTAATATTAGATTATTAATTGTTGAAATCCTTCTGAAACAATTTAATGTAGAAAAAGGGAAAAGGTAGCATGATGTCACAAAAACTGATCTCTTTTGGGAAGGGTAAGTAACAATCCTGTCAGATGCAAAATATCTATGCACTAAGACAATACAGATTTATTCAGATTGGGAATTTTGAATTTTTAAAACGTGGATACCCTTTGTACTTGATGGCATTTGACACAAAGAATTATGGATCAACTCTGATGCACCAGGACCATCCAAAAAGTGACCTGCAAAAAGTCGTACTCAGCAGTGGTAAGTAAAGTGTGGAGTATTTTGTAACAGGTGAAAATTCACAAACGTAGGTGTTTAAACCCTTTAAAAACTCAAAACCATCCGTTTCAGTTTCAAAACATCTGTACGTATATGTTAATCAATTTTCAAATGTTTAAACCTTTTGAAAACCCAGAAGTATCTGTTCCTGTTTCAAAACTAGCCGTAAGTATATTTTGATCAAATTTCAAATAATTCATCCTATTGGAAAACTGAGAACTGTCTCTGAATTAATTTTTCTTTCCGTCATGTTTTAATTAAAGTAAAACATATTTATATTGAACTTTTTTCTAGCACAAGTGAGATATTTACCTAACCTAACTTTGCACACTTAATTTTATCCTCTAAAATGCTATTATTTCTTCATAATCTATTCGTTAAAAAGTTAGAGCACCAGTACACTTTCTTTTATCATATTTGATATTGGCTGAATTGTTTGTTCTGTGTTTTTTTAAGGAACATCGCGTTATTTTGTAAAGTTATTTAAGAGAGGAAATACCAAAACCAGTAATTAAGATTAGTAAAATGTCGAAAGAAATACCTGGACATTTAAAAAAATAAAATGTTTCTTGTTGTTATTATAACAAGCTTTCCAATGGTTTG
>NW_013676790.1:0-3527 GCF_000517525.1 Limulus polyphemus | reverse complement strand
GAGCATGTTTGGTGGGACAGGGATTCGAACCCGCGACCCTCAGATTGCGAGTCGAGCGTCTTAACCACTGGCCATGCCGGGGCCTTTCCAATGGTAAAAATGAAAAGTTAGAATACGATTTTCAAGAAATTAGGTACAAGTAAAAACTATATGCGATGGTCTTTTGTCTTCCTCATCTAATGATTAAGGTAGACACATTCTTAATATCTAAAGCACAATTACTAACGAAACAATTTACATTAATAATTCCTTTTAATTAGAAATTGTTACTTTTGTAGTTCTGAGTTCCGACAGATCCTTAATTGTTTTACTTCTATTACTTTATTTAAATTAATTAAATCAACAAACGACACCATAAGTTCAAATTAGTTTCTAGCATATGGGCAGAGGTTTATTTAGCTAATCCAATTTTGTATTTTATTTCTTTTTGTAGCATCTTCAAATAAATCTGAATGAAATCTGTATTTTGCATTTTCTCATCTCACCCTTCATCTTTTTTAATTAATTAAAAAATTTCATCTCATCTAGCTTTTAAGTTAAAACTTTTAAAAAAATGGCATAATTCATCAAAAGCTAGTTATGGATTATTATGGCTCAGAAGTTCCAATACATAATACTTTTTTAATTAATGAAAAATCACGTCCAAACCAATGAGGTTCAGTAGTATCATTACGTTTGTGATGTGGTTATTTGAGATTTTTAATGATTGAACAACAAAGTACATAAAAGACAGTGAAAATATTTAGTGAATAAAAACATAATTATGAACAAAATAGCACGCATACATCAGGAAGCATAGGGAGTTACCAGGAAACACAGGGATTCACAGGAAAGCACTAGAAAACACAGGAAAGCTTCAGGAACATAGAGAAACAGTAGGAAGCATAGGGAAGCTCCAGAAAACATAGAGAAGCTCCAATTCGGGAAACGTAAGGAAACATCAGAAAATATAGGAAAGCTCCAGGAAACATAAGAAAATTCCAGAAAACAACGAAGCATTAACTGAAGCTTGTGTTAAGCTTCTTGATTCAGCAGCGTCAGCTTTAGTTACAAACTAATGACCTGATGAGACTTTATCCATCATTGGTATATTTAAACATATGTTTTACTGAGGACATGTTTAGATTGGGTTACATTCAAACTAAGATAATTCTAATTTACGAGCAGCAACAACTATATTTTTTGTGTTAATGACTCTGATACACCCGGTCCGATTAGAAATATCCGAGCCTGATATTCCCATACAAGTATTGAAGTACTTGTAGTCAGGATCCGAGTCTGATATTCCCATACAAGTATTGAAGTACTTGTAGTCAGGATCCGAGTCTGATATTCCCATACAAGTATTGAAGTACTTGTAGTCAGGATCCGAGTCTGATATTCCCATACAAGTATTGAAATGCTTGCAGTCAGGATCCGAGTCTGATATTCCCATACAAGTATTGAAGTACTTGTAGTCAGGATCCGAGTCTGATATTCCCATACAAGTATTGAAATGCTTGCAGTCAGGGTCCGAGTCTGATATTCCCATACAAGTATTGAAATGCTTGCAGTCAGGATCGGAGTCTGATATTCCCATACAAGTATTGAAGTACGTGTAGTCAGGATCCGAGTCTGATATTCTCATACAAATATTGAAATGCTTGCAGTCAGGATCCGAGTCTGATATTCCCATACAAGTATTGAAATGCTTGTAGTCTGGAAAACCAGAATAGAGACAATCATGATACCTGTAGCTATCGAAATGTCGGATGCGGCTGATTTGTTTTTTGCTTCACCTACTTTGAAAAGTCCTGAAGAGATTAATAGAACGACCATGAGCCCTAAGGTTTATAGTGTGGGTTCTTAATTAAGGACATTATTTGAACTGATTTACATGCTAGAAAAGTTTAACACCAGCCATGGCATAGACTCCTCCCTCCAGTTATGGAGTCCCGTCGCTGTACGTTTGTCATTGGGCAGTCCAAGTAGCGTGGCGCTCTCTTAAATTCCAAATCACTGACCACAGGGAGACAACCGGCCGGCAGCAAACACTTTTTTTATTACTTACAGTTGTTTGTCCTTCTTTTTAATGCCAAGCACCCAATGCGAATATGACTATTTTAGTGTTCTTACGTCTACTACTATTATGTGGTCAATAGTAAGGAGTTTGGCATTGACTTTAGTACAGGATTTTCGCCCGCTAATTAAATAACATCCTCGAGATTTGTCTAGTAATAATTTCCGATTCAATTTCATTCAAGTAGTATCTGTCTTTTTCCCTTTCTAAATGATAAGGGAAATCTACCAAGACAAATCCCCCCCAGTGGCTCAGCGATAAGGCTGAAAGCTTATAACTCTAAAAACCGGGTTTTGATACCCGTATTAAGCACAGTTAGCCCACTGTGTTCCATAACAAAGAAACAAACCAAGCCAAAATTCCTATCTTTTTTTTAATTCTGTTGTATTGTTAAAGCAAAGCTACAGAATGAGCTATTTGTGCTTTGTCCATCGCGGGAATCGAATCCAGGATTTTAGCGTTGTAAGTCATTAACCTTACTGCTGACTCACTGATGATTTTTTTTCGAATTATAATTCTCTGTTATTCATTAAATATTATATACTATACTTTAAATATTACAATAACATTAAAATAAATAAAAATATTGTTTGTTTTTCGGAGCAAAACCACATTGGGCTATCTGCTGTCTCTACCGCGGGGAATCGAATCCCAACTTTTAGCAGTGGAAGTTCGTAAACTTACCGCATGTCCCACCAGGGGACAATAAATAATAAGATCTATGATATGCATTAAATATTTAAGAATTTTCCAATTGTTTAGTAGGTCTAGAAGTTAAAGAACTATCGTTCAGGAAAAGTAAAAAATAGAAAGCGGAAGTACGTATTTGCAGTTCTAAGCCTAATGTTTCCAACTTTGGGCCTAGCTGTGTCTATAGAAAAGCTCCACAGTGGACTTACAACTCTAGAAACCGGGTTTCGATATCCGTGGTGGGCAAAACACAGATAGCCCATTGTATAGCTTTGTGCTTAACTTCTAACAACAACAATCTATAGAAAATATAAGCCTGGAAACCTAAAAGTATGAAATCCGAATAAATATTGCTAAAATATTGTGAATTACCCAACTACAACGTTCAATGATAAATCTATATAAATAAAATACTACTATCTGTTGTCTGTTCTATGTCCATGTAACTACTTCGCAGGGTGTAGATAGATCTTCACCAAATTTTGCATGGGGACTCATTAGGTCCATGAGGAGATCCGTACAAATTTTCAATTTTGCATTTTGCGGTTTTTACCACTACTTCGCCCCCTGTAGACGGATCCTTACCAAGTTTAATATAGAGGTTTATTGGGTCGATGGGGAGATAAATGCAAATATGTGGTTTCAAATTTTGTGTGTGCACTTTTTATACATATAAGGGAAGCAACTTTTCGTGTCCTAAGATAACCTTTCATTAATCATGAATTTACATAATTTCCGTCCAGGGAACGGGTACTCCAGCTAGTAAATGAATAAAATA
>NW_013676789.1:14731-15899 GCF_000517525.1 Limulus polyphemus | reverse complement strand
CTGAAATTAGCATTAAAAGCTACATTCAAAAATATATATATCCCTTGCTATTCTTTTCGGCCCCCCAGTAGCGCAGCGGTATGTCTGCGGACTTACAACGCTAGAATCCGGGTTTCGATACCCGTGATGGGCAGAGCACAGATAGCCCATTGTGTAGCTTTGTGCTTAATTACAAACAAACAAAATTTTCTTTTTGTTTGTAGAATAGCATTACAAATCCTCTTTAAGCGCAATATGGACTTTTAAATATGTTTATTTGCTTCCAGCTAGGTACAGATAATATTAAACTGTATGTGTTCAATGAAACTCTTGATGTTTACAGACGATTTATTATACATCATTCATTCTATATAAACATCACGCGCGAGCACGTGAAGTGAACGGTGTTTATTGTAAAAACGTCTGTTGGATCTCATAGTTAGTTTCGGTTGACTTTTCTTTGCTAAACAATCCTGTTTGAGCCCCACAAAGCACCTCCCCCTATTTATACAAAAAAAAAAATATCAGTCATGTCAAAAATGACGGTAAACAGAGATTAAAGTCAAAGTCTCAACTATTTCACCCTGCCTTGTGAATCACTCAGAAACTATAGGCAGCACGCGCTTAAGGTGGAGTCTCGTGGTGACAAACTCATGTGCGGGGGTTGGGATTACGACTAATAAACCCAGGTGTCTATTTCCCCGCGAGAATATTACCATAACAATGTTGCCACACGTGCTGTATTTTGCTGTGGTCGGTTCGCAAGCGTCAAATACTTGACCTTTGAAGTGTTCGGTTTTTGAGGATCATTTTAACAGAAAGTAAAGAAAAATACAATAAAAAAAAAAGATAGATTTACCCTGCCTAGCAAGTACACGGTTGATTTTCCAACTCGACTACAGTCCTTTATGTCTTTTGTGAGAGCGTATAACAATACTCAATACATCCTAACCCCTTTAGTTTCATTTGTGACCAGTAGAGTGTGAATATGTTAGGTTTCTTCGTAAGAGCTTTAGGTTTGATTAATAAAAACGGAGTCTTGAATATATATATATATATCCACACAATGTATTCGTCACTATGCTGTTAGCAATGAGTTTAAATATTGTTACGTCTCCGTTTGTTAATTGATTTTTTCCGTAACTTCGTTCAGACGAAACTTTGACGACACAAGTCTTTACTTAATAAA
>NW_013676789.1:8867-13921 GCF_000517525.1 Limulus polyphemus | reverse complement strand
ATTCGCTAAGGTACAGGATAGTTCTAGAAAATAGGTGGCGCCACACCAGTCACGTGATCTCGATGACGCAACAATATTTTACTTAATACAAAAATTGTAAATAAGTTTTAGGCTACTTTCTTCTGACATTAGACGAATATGCTATACTTAGATAGGTGAATAAAAAAAGGGACTATTGGGTTTAGATACAGGATGTTACAGAAGAACTACGCTAGAAGAGACACTTGTTGTATGACAATAATTCTAAATTTTCATACGACCCCTCAGGTTTTACGCTTTCGATGGGTACAAAACACCTGGTGGAAATTTCCTGAAATAAAACTCCGCTGAAAGTTTTGTTGTCGTACTTGATTTAGCTTCTCTTCTCCTTTGTACGTCACAAAATTGGCCTAATCCACTGTCCCATCTTCACAATACCGAGTAATGGCCCAGATTTCCAGAAACACCTTCAAAGCCACGCCCACTTTCAATTAGTTTAGCGACATATAATTCCATTTATTGAACTAATTCCGATCGCAAATATTTGTAGGTTTCCATGGATTCAGGCAACATTAAATTTGATTGCAATACTAACGTTTGTTTCTACTGAAGTTTTTGTGAGCTATCTTTGATTTTGTAAAGTTGAATTCTTGTATTCCTTTTATTTACTATCATTTTTTAATATTTATAGATTAAATATTTTCATTTTATTGTTATATTATGTGTTAGGCACACCAGAAGATTAAAAAAGTTCTTTATTTAAAAAAAAATATCTACATATTTACAAAATATTGGTTAATAATTCTCCTAAAAGGATGACAATGTTACGCTGAAAAAAACTTCTGTAGTAATTATGTGTTATATGCTAGTTATACAAACCCGTGTGAATATTTGAATTTGTTCTATTAATATTAATTTTTGTATCACATTAAACAAAACAACAACAACATACCTACGATTTAGAAGAAAAAGTTTGTTTGTTTGTTTGTTTTGAATTCCGCGCAAAGCTACACGAGGGCTATCTGCGCTAGCCGTCCCTAATTTAGCAGTGTAAGACTAGAGGGAAGGCAGCTTGTCATCACCACCCCACCGCCAACTCTTGGGCTACTCTTTTACCAACGAATAGTGGGCACCAGTTTTATTCAGATTTGAAAATGTGACAGTTTGATGTACTGATTCTGCATGGATAAAAAAGTAATTACATGAAATGGATAAAGATCTTAATATTTTTTCAGACCACATCATGTTAACCCTAATGTGACAGTTTGATGTACTGATTCTGCATGGATAAAAAAAGTAATTACATGAAACGGATAAAGATCTTAATATTTTTTCAGACCACACCATGTTAACCCTAATGTGACAGTTTGATGTACTGATTCTACATGGATAAAAAAAGTAATTACATGAAAAGGATAAAGATCTTAATATTTTTTCAGACCACATCGTGTTAACCCTATTCATTGATCGCAGCAATGACTAGGCCTACAACACCTCGCCATTTTTCAAACTAGTCCAAATAAATTGAACTCGGATAAAGGTTATCCAATGGTCACGAGTCTAACGTTTTCGAAAAGTTAAATAAGATTTTATACTATGTTCTGGTGGTATATAAATACACAATTATTTTAGCCAGACACATAACAACAACAACAAAAACTCTCATGACAAAATAAGTATATCTCTGCATCGCTCTCAGAATTAGACAAATATAGCAGTAATATCACACACATCTTTATTTCTGAAAGTTCTTGCATCCATACACTGACGAATATCTAATAACCACATTTTGGAAGCCCTAATACCGTGTCCGTACAAATAAAACTAAAATCATCTTTATTGACTGCTTTGGTATACTTAAAAAAATAAATAAATACATTAACAGAACTTGCATGGTTCTTATTCAAATTCCATCACGTCGGTATTATAATCACTCTCAAGTCGTCTCCTGTGATCATAATTATTATTCGCTATCAAATGTTTTTAAACTATTGATTTTGTAAACTCTGACGTTTCGACTGTTTTTTTTTGGTTGGCGGACGAAAAAGTCGCTATTAAATTAAGTCACTGACTGCGGTTGTTAAATTCATCTAATATTATAACTGTTAGGCTTAAATAAGAAGTTAAATATCCTTATAAGATAAACTGTAGTGAAAAATTCTCAATCTACAAAATTCTTAAGTACTAAAAGTTAGAACTAAAATGGATGAATTCCATTGAATTTTTAGGTTTAAATAAGTAATTAATTAAATATCTTTGTAAGATAATTCTAGTGAAAAATTCTCAATCGTAATGTAAAAAAAAAATTATTTATTTTAACCAGGATCACGATATCTTTTTATATATTTTATGAATATTCTTCCAGAAATATAACGCTTCCTGTAATTCAACAACCAACCTGACGCTTCTCGAAATTTTACTGGTAATTCTAGTAGTGAAACCAGCCGATCGATTTTTGGAGTTGTAATTCCCGCCCTCTATGAGCTATTTGAAAACATACATCAAAATCACACTGATTTAACCTTATAAGAAGATAAAAAGTAAACATGTATCGTAACGAAAAGCAAGTCTGGAAGCACCTTTGTTAAACATTCAATACATTTACGTAACTCCATTATTTTAAACCCACAGATTAGTAGTCACAGAATTTGTTTCTTTATTCAGAAACAAACACGATGTCGTACACTGACTGGTTATTTTATCAGGGTCCTTGCTTAATATCACATTTGACTCGTGGCCACGTTTCACCACAATAATAGCCTAAATCTGTCCAATGACCTTCACGCTCGGTTACTAGTCACATTTTTTTTTTTTTTTTTGTCTTTGAAAATCCGGTAAAAAATATTTCTTCAATTACGACACTTCTTCTTGATGGGAATCTTCAATCATTACCCTTTTGAAAATCCAAAAAATTCTTGCTCTTACCCATTATATTGCAGACTAACAATGTCATGATTACACCTCTGTATTAATAGGCCCCTAACAATAACCTAACATATCTCATGGTCATTACTGTTTTTACATAAACAAATGAATGGAAAGTTCCAGAAATGTGCGTGGAGAGGCCCTAATAAAGTAACCAGTCAATGTATACTTAACATTAGTAAACAATCGGTGTATACTTAACCCTTAAGCTTCTCTTTTTTATGATTACTTAACAGATACCTTAAAATATTTCGTTCTTGCCTGTTGGTCGAAACGTTGTGATTAATAAAATAAGAAATGGCCTACCGTAATAGTTGATGTTATTGTATCTTTGAAATAATATTTTATTCTGAATTCAAATAGAAATATTCAAACATATTGTGTGACATCCAGGTAGTTATGTTATTTAACTTTTCTCAAATATTCTTATATTATAATACGTCAAGAAATATATTTCTTGAACTGTAAACAAACAAACAATCAACAATAGCCGAATATTGTTGAACTAAACAAACATACAATCAACAATAGCCGAATATTGTTGAACTGTAAACAAACAAACAATCAACAATAGCCGAATATTGTTGAACTAAACACACAAACAATCAACAATAGCCGAATATTGGTGAACTGTAAACAAACAAACAATCAACAATAGCCGAATATTGCAGAACTAAACAAACAAACAATCAACAATAGCCGAATATTGTTGAACTGTAAACAAACAAACAATCAACAATAGCCGACTATTGTTGAACTGTAAACAAACAAACAATCAACAATAGCCGAATATTGTTGAACTAAACACACAAACAATCAACAATAGCCGACTATTGTTGAACTGTAAGCAAACAAACAAACAATCAACAATAGCCGAATATTGTTGTTTTATAGTGTGAATTTTGCGAGGTTTTACTGATTTTTAAATCCAATTTTGTATATCAGATCCACAGACGATTTTAATAATAAATCGCAAGTACGTACGGTAACTGATCGTTATTTCCACCTACGTATATGTACTTCTGATATTATTTATGAAGGAAAAATATTTTAATTGTCGAGTATTAATCTTGCCTTGTCTTTGATATCGTGCCTTACGATGGCCTTTGTTAAAGCACAGAATATTTGGTATTTGTGCTTAAGTTTTTGTTTAAAACAAAAGACAAAGCACGTGTTAAACTGTAACGCGTATTTTATTTAAGTGTTATGTTTGTACGTGGTTAAAAAAACATGGTGTGTGTGAGAAGATAAGGTTATTAGATTTCCTGGGTGAAAAAAACTGAGGCTTTTTTCTATATGGAGTGACTCTGTAACATCCTTAAAACAAACTTTTTACTACCTGCTAAATACATCGTGCTTTAGAGCCATAGACAAAAAAAAATTGTTAAAAGCATATGTAGTTAAATAATAATAATAAAACGAGCCCAAGTTGTTTTTAATCCACTCAAAAGAAAAGTGTTGCCTCTTTTCCAAGGTTAGGCAGGTCTTCAAATTTCGATTACTGCGGCTGCCCAATGACAGGTTGGGTTAAGAAAACGTAACACAGAAGGAGAGAACACTTTAACATGTGATCTGTCTCTGTCAAGTAATTCTCGAAGCAAAATTTAAAGAAGCCAAGTATAATGAAAATCGGTGCTACTATAGCGTGCGGTCAACGTAGATATTTACACTATAGCGTGCTGCCTACAAGGATATTTACACTATAGCGTGCAGTCAACAAAGATATTTACACTATAGCGTGCAGTCAACAAAGATATTTACACTATAGCGTGCGGTCTATAAAGATATTTACACTATAACGTGCGGTCAACAAAGATATTTACACTATAGCATGAGGTCTACAAGGATATTTACACTATAACGTGCTGTTTATAAAGATATTTACACTATAGCGTGCTGTTTATAAAGATATTTACACTATAGCGTGCGGTCAACAAAGATATTTACACTATAGTGTGAGGTCTACAAGGATATTTACACTATAACGTGCTGTTTATAAAGATATTTACACTGTAGTGTGAGGTCTACAAGGATATTTACACTATAGCGTGCGGTTTATAAAGATATTTACACTATAGCGTGCGGTTTACAAAGGATATTTACACTATAGCGTGCGGTTTACAAGGATATTTACACTATAGCGTGCGGTT
>NW_013676789.1:0-7901 GCF_000517525.1 Limulus polyphemus | reverse complement strand
AAAGGATATTTACACTATAGCGTGCGGTTTACAAAGATATTTACACTATAGCGTGCGGTTTACAAGGATATTTACACTATAGCGTGCGGTCTACATAGATATTTACACTATAGCATGAGGTCTACAAGGATATTTACACTATAACGTGCGGTCTACAAGGATATTTACACTATAGCGTGCGGTTTACAAGGATATTTACACTGTAACGTGTGATCTACATAGATATTGATACTATAGCGTGCGGTTTACTTAGATACTATCATCATCACTGCTTTAACTTTCGTTTATTTGCAACAGGCGCCAGTTATTATAAATAACGCTTTTAAACTAATAAAGTACAAAATACCATTACATTACATTTTTAGGGCAAATATAATTGAAATGAAATAAATTCCAACAATCAAAACTAGTACAATTATAACCTAAATTTAAGGTACTCTTTTGGAACTTATTAAATTATTATTATTTAGTGAATAAAAAGGTGGATAGATATAAATCATTTAGCAAAAAATTATGTTTTAGTGAATTATTAAAACGGTGATGATGATAGTATTTGTGTAGACTGCACGCTATAGTGTAAATATCTTTATAGACCTCACGCTATAGTGTAAATATCTTGTAGACAGCACACTATAGTGTAAATATCTTTATAGACCTCATGCTATAGTGTAAATATCTTTGTTGACCGCACGCTATAGTGTAAATATCTTTGTTGACTGCACGCTATAGTGTAAATATATTTGCAGACCCCACGCTATAGTGTAAATATCTTTGTTGCCTGCACGCTATAGTGTAAATATCTTTGTTGACCGCACGCTATAGTGTAAATATCTTTGTTGACCGCACGCTATGGTGTAAATATCTTTGTTGCCCGCACGCTATAGTGTAAATATCTATGTTGACCGCAAGCTATAGTGTAAATATCTTTGTTGACCGCACGCTATAGTAGCACCTGAAAAACTCCACATATCAAACTCATATTGAGGTACAGTGGAACTAGGATAATTTAATACTTTTACTATTTTTGATTAGGACAAAAAAGGGCTAAAAACTGGGACGACCCCATTTTTACTGAGACATCTGGTAACTCTAGAGGAGTCGGAAACTATACGTATCACACAGACAGTGTGTATTTTGTAGTTATCAACTTAAACGTTCCAAAACAAATGAAAGCTTAATGAAATAAGTTTTTGTAAAGTTACTTGTTTGAGACTGAAAGCAGACTCTTGCACCTCGCCTAACATTGTCAAAGTTTCAAGAAAATGTTCAAATACAACTAACACGACACACAGTGCCGATCTATATCCAGCCTCAACTGTAACTGAAACTTTTGTAATGGTGGAGGTACATTCCTGGTAGTAATTAATATTTTTTTTAGAAGAAAGGATTTCCAGCGATAGTGAATCTATAATTTTGAAGTAACAGTAGACAGTTTAAATAATAATGATACCCCTAAAGTGTTATTGCTATTACAGGCAATATCTCTATCCAACCAAACGTTGAGGCTTAGGGTTAAGAGTATCTTTATTGACTAGAACTAGTGTTACTAGATTAAGTAATACACGGTGTTTTGTGGGTAATGGTGTTAGGTTATACAATCTTCTTGTGATACCAGGTGTACAGTGTTATTAGTGACTAATATTTCTATGGAACCAGGTGTACAGTGTTATTAGTAACTAATATTTCTGTGGAACCAGGTGTACAGTGTTATTAGTAACTCATATTTCTGTGGTACCAGGTGTACAGTGTTATTAGTAACTAATATTTCTGTGGAACCAGGTGTACAGTGTTATTAGTAACTAATATTTCTGTGGAACCAGGTGTACAATGTTATTAGTAACTAATATTTCTGTGGAACCAGGTGTACAGTGTTATTGGTAACTAATATTTCTGTGGAACCAGGTGTACAGTGTAATTAGTAACTAATAGAAGAAGAACCTTTAATTACTAGATGCACACTGTTATTTCTGAGGTGTTAAGAATGATGCCTGAGGTGTGCTGTTGGACCTACAATGAATGTGTTAGATTAAAACTCTTGCGGGGCCGTAAGTATAGACCTACATCTCTGAATTATAAAATAAACAGTCATGGTGATAAACTGAAAATTGTAAACTGTAGGATGTTCAGTCATAGAAATTAACCAATAAGATTCAATCACGTAATCATGAGGGCCAATCAAATTCAACCAGGTAACACAGACCAATCAGACTCAGGAAATCACGTGGGCCAACCAGACCCAGCTAAGTAATCACGTGGAAATATTCAAATGTTAGGTTTAGATATCTAAAATGTACCGACGAACAAGGTTTTAACAAACTATATTTTAACTTACTTTTACAAGAAATTATCAGGATATAGAATACATAAGTGTAAAACGACTGTTTTTGAATAAAAACCCGATAGTCCGAGGAACTAAGAATAGAATATTGTTTCTATCTAGGTCTTAGGAAAATTCGGATATTTCTGGGGAAGATAAACGTAATTCGATTGATATCATACATATGGCGATTTTGCTTCTTACCATTACAGAGATAAGAAATTGTAATGACCTTTATAAAGCAAACTCCAAAATATAGCGTAATATTTCGTAACTATGTTTTTCCATAACCTTGAAACTGTCTTTAAGATTTCACTTTACCTTACGTTATCAAGACACCTCAAACTGAAAGAAATAAACTGTTACCGTTAACAAAATGACAACTTTTTCTGAAACTCGGTGATTATAAAAGTGATACATTTAATTGCTAATGAGAAAGGTTTAAATATATATATCTGTTTGTACATCAAACGGATTAAAATATATTACAAACAAAGCTGAGAAAATTGGAAAACTGATTAAAACAATTAAAAATAGGGATAAAAAAATGAAACAGTATCCTATATTGCTTTTGAGCCCAGTTTTTAGTTGTTTTTAATTGTTTGGGTTAATTGTCAAGACTCTTTTATATTTAAAATTACTTTATTTAACGGTAGTACAGTGAGCTTACCGATCTTTTTCCAGGCTAAGTTTCGCATAACATAAACTTGTGAATATGAGGTAAACTATAAATTAATCTTCTGTATTTACTGAAAACAAATAACAAAATTATATTCTCCTGTTGTACAAGATTACGTGAAAGTATTACGTCACTAAAAACACACACACCAACAAACAAACTACCTAATTATTATTAATAATTTTACTTATCACTAGATAGAGAATGCAGTGTTAAAAATATAATAGGCCTAATACTAATGTCAATACTTTTAGGTGCCATTCAGAGACTCTGTGACGTAGGCCTAGTTGTGTGTTGAAAACTCAGCACAGACTAACTTAGAGTTTTATTTAATTTATTGTATACGGTATGGTCTATTTTAAAACGACTTTGTCACATTGCACACGAATGATAGTATAATAAGAACATTGTCATACCATAGTCTATTTGAGAAAGTTGTCGTCATAATATGGTTGAATTAAGAAGAAAGCGTGTCCCTGAGTCATTTATTCCGTATATATGCTTGTTCAACATTTTTAAAAACGACACCTAAAATTGGGGATTACTTGTTTTCCCAACCTTCTATCTCAAGACTTGCTGGGCTTTATGTACCTCCTAATCCACGACTTGTAGATTTTATTTAAATCCCCATAACTACACATTTAAACTCTTGGTGTATAGCAGTACGCTCTTTATTTGTTTTTAAACGATACTGTGAATTTGTCAAATGGCAATGATGAAACTTTTTCAATTAAAGGTTATGATTAACCGCCCCCTTTTTATATATTTCTGCGGTATTTTATACCCCAAGTTTGACCCATAAAAAAGTACACTTTTGCCGAGAAATGTGGAACGAACATACGCTCCTCACTCCCACCTGATTGAATATTCTGGGTCGTTGTTTCGCAAGAGAGGAAAGTTAAATCAAGAAAAATGTTGGCATACTGTGGTCCATTTCAGAAAAGCCATCTTAAAGTATTAAAGAGAGGTCAGTTCAAGAAAAACCTTGGATTATATAACCTGTACAGTGCCAGCACTTTCAACAAGTATTGTAATTTTATTTCCGAGCATATAATCTTCACATCTTGTGGAAGTGTTAGCATTTAACTATAGTGTAAATGTACCAGAATATGTTTTTATTATATCATCCCATTCATGTGAATATATATACATATATTAATCGTTGTTGATGTTCGCAACTCTACATTTTGAAATGTTTTTTTATCTATCAACAGTTTCAATGTATTTTCTAATATAGCTGTTAACAATTACACATTTGAGCTTAAACCTAAATATTTACATCAAAATAGACATAACTATAACACGACTTACGTATACAACAATACGTAGTACACACTACTCTTGCAATATTACGATTCAATTAACGTCAGAATGTTAGTCCTAACCAGAGACGCTTACATTTAACAGACGACAGAATGCGAGTCCTAACCAGAGACGCTACTTGTTTTTGTCCTAATTATTCAAATAAATTATCATTAGTTTTGTTTACAACATTAATTAGCTTATCTATTTCTTTCCACCATTTTTACACTATATGCCTCAACATGAATATAAAAAAAACATGTTTCATACCTTATCAGTAGGCGCACTTAGGCCTTACATTGTTATTAGACAGATATGCGTTTGTGGAGTATTAATAGATTCATTTAGCTCAGAAAAAGTGTTAAATACAATTCATTTTTTATGTCTGCGGGTGATATTTTGTGGTTATTTATCACTGGCTAAGTACTATTTCCATCTTTTGAACGTGAAGCAACGTTAATTAATCACACTTGCCGGGAAGAGCACACGTGAGCCAGCCGACTCGCGACGGATGCCGCCGACGGTTCGTTCCCACCCGTAGGGCCGTGATGACCAGCTCCCCACGGTATACGGCCGTCCACCAAGCCGTGAGTGGGCCGTGCGAGAAATGTGAACTAGGAATGCTCGTCCTGTGGTCGTGGAGACTTCGATGAGAATCCCGTTCCTTGCCAGTAACTACGTCCGTCATGAAGGCGATGTACATGATAGCAAGTCGGAGAGTTTCAATACGGGAGAGTCGTTTTTCATAAGCAAACGTTGGAACCTAGATAGAATATGGATAATATATAAAAAGAGGTAGATTGAAGGAGGGGCATATAATACAGCCCATATCCTCCCAAATTTACAGTTGACAAATAATTAAAAGATGAGTTAGATGTGCAATGAAAAGATCATTTTTATAACAGATTTTCCTGTTCAGTGTTTGTTATTTTCTGTTACACTCTGTTGTACTCGGTTACGTTCTTTTGTATTATGCATTGTATGTAAACTAATGATTGTTACGTTGTATAAGTAAATACGAAAAAGTTTTGTCTATAGACAGAGGCCGTGCATCCTCTCTCCCAACTCCCCAGAAATGTCCTGGATCTGCTTCTGATAAACTGTGCATAATTAACCATAGTGTAAAGTTTAAATCTCTACATCACAATAAGGGTGATAACATTTTATTTGATCTCATTGTACTGGCCCAGAACGGATCTTTAGTACGAATAATTCTATAAAAGCATTTCAACCTTACACTGTGCGTGCGTCACTACTAACGAGGCTTTTCCCTCAGGGTATAAAGTCGGGTAGGCTTGTAAAACACAAAACTTCGGTCTAAACACCATTTGTATCAGTCTGTTATATGACATCGCAATAAGACACTAGAATACAAAAATTAGGTTTTTAGAAAAAAAGTACACACACACACACACACATATATATATATATGTGTGTGTGTATATCAACGTCGAAAAATCCTTTCTAAAAGCTGTTATCAAGAAATTAAGATTCACCACATCACTTTTAAGTAACAAAGTCCAGATAATTATCAGATTTACATCAAAGTAACAAATTCCAGATAATTATCAGATTTACATTAAAGTAACAAAGTCCAGATAATCAACCATAAGATGCACATTAAAGTAACAAAGTCCAGATAATCAAAACCATCAGGTGTACATTCTAAGTAACAAAGTCCAGATAATCAATCATCAGCTGTACATTAAAGTAACAAAGTCCAGATAATCAATCATCAGCTGTACATTAAAGTAACAAAGTCCAGATAATCAGCCATAAGATGTACATTAAAGTAACAAAGTCCAGATAATCAATCATCAGATGTACATTAAAGTATAGTTTTACTTATCACCAGAAAAAAGAAGTTTATTTGTTTGTTGCTATAAGCACAATTATGTACAATGGGCTACTTGTGCTGTGCCAACTGCAGAAGTCGAATTTTAGTGTTCTAAGCCCTCAAATATTCACAGGACCGTGGGAAGTGGTAAAGCCAGTCAGACAATGATCTGATCAATTTTTTCGTGGCATTTATAGCTACAACTTATGTATTAAAACTAACTTCTTGCAATTCAATACACCATATTGTGTGTTTGCAGGATTTGTAGTTAAAATGGCTCAATATTCAATCTCATAGTATTAAATTTTCTGGAAGACACGCCCCCAGATCCCCTAGAAATGGCATGCTTTGCACAAATCGTGAGGCACATTCTTCAGCTGTCATAATGACTTGACCTCTCCAAAATTGCTTCTTACGGCAATGATGAAAAAAATATATGAAAAGACAAGTACTCTAAGATTCAGCGCATCATTTATAATAAAGTAACAACATCCAGACGAGTGAATGAATTGTATAATCTCAAACGTAATTTTGAAATACTGTTTTTTTTTAGAAATGCAGCAAATGTATTCTGTTACCACGATAAGAAAAAAATATACAAAAGTCTGAAAGGTACTAATACACTGTATCATAATTAGAAAATGATAATCACGATTTAAACGCCGAAAGCTGGGGGAAAGAATTAGAAACTATTAGGCCTAACATTACATTTATGGTAAAAACTACGTTAACTGCAGATTCTTTTGTTTTTAAATGTAGAAACACGGTGATATTTTTAGTGTAGGACAAAAAACATTTGCCATTAGCGTGTTTTTATCACAAATGTTTAGCTTAATAGAAAGTTATAATATTTCAGAGTTAAATTAGAAACGTGACACAATACTACTCTGAAGCTGACCGATAGTGGCGCTACCTGACGAATATGTACCCGTTTTATTTATTTGCGGTATGGTTTTGTTCATTGTAACTTGCTTTGTTGTAAATCTAAGCGTATTCGTAACTGTAACAGGTTCAACAATCTTCGAACACAGTACAATAAGAATGCACAACGCGAATGAAACAATTAGACGGTTGGACGCTCGAGCCGTGTTTAAGTTAAAAATGTTCGAGGAGAGGAGTGGGTGTTTTGAACTGGGGGGGGGAGGGAGGGAGGGGGCGAAGCGTCAAGAAAACGTTTCGTCTTTTGGTTTGTTTTTTTTATAGCTATGTTTGTCATTGTTATCATTGGCTGTATCATTAAGTACGGTATAACTTAATAGTAGGGATCATGATGAAACAAAATGGCTGCCATAAAAATCCCCTGTTTAAAACCTCCTTTAAGATGTCTGAATATTAATAATGACTATTTCACAGTATTGGTTGAGCAAAACTAAAGCTTATTGTACTTATAAAGTCGCCTAAGTCACTATATACGTCTTCACTATTTCAACGAATTTTCATCTAAGTAAGTAAGTAAGTGACTTTTCCAGACAAACGTACAGAAAAGAATGACAAACCTTATCGCTCTAATTCTTTCACAGAACTCTTCCGTCTGGGGTCCAAATTATTCCTTTCTTGTACCGAAAAGGATACTAGTATATTTATACATGTATAAATCGGACGTTGCGCTACTTTGGGCATATAATTAGATTTGAGGGTAGGTTGGTAGAGATCGTGATGAGTAATAAAATCGAATCGGGTATACGCGCGCCTCCCCGCTTGGTATTGGTGGAGTCCAAAACATAGCTTGTTTGTTTTTGAATTTCGCGCAAAGCTACACGAGGGCT
>NW_013676788.1:11708-15781 GCF_000517525.1 Limulus polyphemus | reverse complement strand
AAAAGAAATTATGAGATTGATGTAACATATTAACTGGTGTGCAAGATTGGCAATATATGCAACAGGCAAGGCCTAGATATATATCTAGTAAACATTACAGGCCTAATGTAGTGGTGTGTAATTGTATTGGCTGATTGTAAATCATGTCTTACACCAACTAATTTACTAGACTTTAGGTCTAATTGCAGTTATAACTTTATTTCTAGACCCTAGGTCCATCATCATACAAATTGTAGCCTATATTATAGGCATTCTTAGACCTATACTAACTATTAAACTAGGCATTGCACTGGGACAGATCTATTGACTAAGTTAATAGATCTAGATGTAACATTTGTTCTAAAAGTTAGGCCTAATAAATCTAAATATAGAATTGATGAGGCAGGGTTATATCTAGATCTGGGTAGATTCAATACAGGGTGCTTTCAATCTATGCTCCCAAATCTAAGGTTTAGTTTAGATGCATAAAGCTAAATTTCTGTCATTATTATTACATCTAGATCCAAACCAAAGACTAAAAAGATGGAAATAACAGGTCTAACATTAATGTTAGATCTAGATGTACTAGCGACTTAATCTAGGAACTGTAATCTAGCACCACTGATTAGTTAGTCTATATTTAAGTTTTCTCGTTCTATCAAAACCTTTAATATTAAATATAACCTTTGAGCCTCTAGGGGTATATTATGATATGATTACACACTTCTCCTCAGTGTATGTAACTTTCATTCGAGCAATTTCAGACTTGTCTCCTTAAGGTTCGTGTAGTTAAACCTATCGAGTTTTTAAATGTGATTTAGCAACTGCCAGTAATTTATATGGTGCTCATAAGCATGATTTACCATAATATACAATTTTCTGCATTTAATTTCTTACTGTTGTGTCGCACTAATTAACATAAGTATGGGTGGTCTAAATAGTAGCAGTTAAAGTGAAACCAGGTCCAGATGTGCCTAACTAGTCCTGAGTTGTAACTATATTGTATAATTTAAATATAATTTGTGGTCAGGAACTTGGGAAAGTAGAATGCTTCCTTCTGACAAGTTGCATGTTACAACTAAATAGTGTAGTCAGTATTTATTAATTTATTCTTTTAGCCCATTATGTCGAAAAAAGAAAGTGGGGCACATGGTCGCAAAAGACGTGCACAATTTGCAGCTTCAATGGTGGAGTCAAGCAAATTGATGAGAGCTTTCTTTGCTGAAAGTGATGACACCAGTAAGCCAACATCTGTTCCTTTTGTTGGCAGCAAAGAGGTCAAAGTGCAAGATTGTGAACATGCTTTTCATTTGAAAAAGTAAACGATGAAGAAACTGTTCTATGTACTGTTGAAAGCTACAATAATAATAATAAACAAGAGGATTACACTTTGTCAGAAACAAATCCACAGAATAGTTTTGCTAAGCTAAAAGATGGTGACCTAATAAATATTTTAACACACAGGGATATTGGATTTATGAAGTTTTATACAACAGGCTCAGCAGTTGTAACACATGCACATCGCACAGAGATTGTTAAAGCTGGAGCACATGAATTGCAACATAAAAAAAAGTCCATTTGATGCCAAAGATGGGCGTTCTACGACTACATTTTGGTTCAAAAGACGCCTTCTGAATAGACAAGAGGTCAATAGTTCCTGGTTGATGTATTCACCTCTACATAAAGCATCTACATTCATGACATCCGATAGTCGGTCTGCTTTCAAAACTCAGAATGGATTCTCCAAGTGGAAAGAATTGAAAAGTTAAATGCCCCAGAAAATAGTGACAGTCATCGTAAGTCATTTGCTGCTTGGAAAGAAACTTAGCGTCTTCAAAGTGGTATTAATGAAGAGATGCAAAGGCAAATTCAGCAAGAAAAAAATAAATGGAGAGATGTACTGCGACGGTTGCTGGACTGTACACAGTATGATTTAGATTTACACAGACTGATTTAGCTTCTCAGAATCTTGCATTTCGTGGTCATATTGAGGACCAAACCTCAAACGAAAACCCTGGAAATTTCCTGTCACTTTTGCAGTTATTAGCAAAGTATGATCCCGTAATGAGACAATATTTAGAGCTTGTTAAAAACAAGCAAACGTCAACATCTTATCTTTCTCCTGAAATCCAAAATGAGTTTATAAATCTCATGGCTTCACATGGGCGAAATTATTGTTTGTCAGCAATTTATTGCATCACTTTCAAATTTAGCTAATTCTTCAAACATATATATAAGACTTATTAAGTCAGTTTTAAATTAAACTAATCATAGACGCTTTTTTATATAATAGGTAGAACCACTTAAATCTTCTAAAAATATTACTATTAATAATAATAAGGAATCTTAATTATGAATGACAGGTAAGCCACAAACATACCTTTATATCCACTCTGCTTCAGGTATCCTCGCTAGTAGCGAAGTTTTCGGCCATTATCCCAAGATTATCTGACACGGTTGATTCTGCTTAGGGAACATAATTGTCACATATACCGTGTCTATCATTTTGGTTAATGTATTTATCAATATTTAAGAAATTTCCTCTTATATATTAAATCTAACACTGTGAGCAGCTGAAATATATATTGAATTAATTAAATTTAGTACTGTAGTTTACATAAACATATATAAATTGATGTCTTATATAGAATGTGGTAAGTTCTGGCTAGATGTCTACAGAACAATAACACAGTTCTTATAATTATAGATTGAGTAATACCTTTCCTTTCTTCTACGATATTTCCTTAAGTGTTTTTTGATGCACTTAAGACCTTTAACTATTAAAATTGATAATTTTTATGTTGGTTTTCTTTGGCTCCTGTTATGAAAGTGTATTTATGGGTTGACTTGTGGAGTTTAGAAATCTATAGTAACTTGAGAATTCAATATTTAACACTAGTATCAACTAAAAATTTTATATTTAAAACCTAGTTACGTTGTTTAATAATGCAATACAATTGGTTTTAAGTATAAACAGAATTACCTAAAGGTTGTAACAGAGTCCCTCAGAAAGTGTGATAGTTATTTTTTGAAATAAAAATAAAATAAAATTTGCTGGTGTTTCAGCATGTTTTTCATGTGAAGATTTCGAGGATGTATTTGTGTGGAAGTATCGGGAGAGACTTTTATTGCTGATTGTTTCATCGTTCACACCAGTGTGAAAGCTGATTCCTTGAGAGTTCTGATGAGATAGTTGATAAATGACGATAAAACAATGAACGGGTTTCATTAAGTATTGAAGAACAATAACTCTTGAGTACAAAGAAGGTTTGATATTTGTTGTTTTGTTGTCTTCATTAACTAAAATATGTCATAAGGATTAGCCTAATTTAAAAGTGATATAATCTGTATGGAAATATACTGAAAATCTTAACATTGTTTCAAATAAAGATTATATGTTTTTGATTAGTAAAGAACTTAGTAAAATTATGTGAATAACGGAAAGTTAACTGAAAACGTAGTAAAATCATTTTGATGCAATCACTTAAACGAATAAATCAAAGTGGAATAAATAAAACAAAAAGGTAAAACCCCTTTAAAGGATTGTCAACATTCACATTTCTTAAGACTTAACATTTTAAAATAAAAACACGGTTTGAAAACATAGCATATTCGTAGTTTACATTGGAATGTTACTGCTATTTACAGGAATCTTAAAGTTAAGGGGTCGAACTTTCATTGACACTTCCGGGAGAGAGTAATGATAACCTTTCCATGCCAACCAGTTCACACCATCGGCGTAGCTCTCGTGTTGTCCGTTCAGGTAAAGACCATTTAAGTTAGAGGTATGACATTTTCCATACCACCATCCTCCTTTGTGGTTGTTAGCACAACTACCAGAATACGTGTCGTGGTCGCTGTCCTTGGTGGAGAAATTTAACCCGCTGTGAGTTGTCATACTGTCCCCTTGGGTATCGAGGTAAAAAGTTGTTAAGTGTGGTTTATCATCAACATAATATATAACAAATAATGTGTAACATTCTATAAACATTTATTATTGGTTACAGGATGACAATCAATTAATATGTTTTCATAGATTTAATTAAGAGTTATTGATATAAAACAGCAATGGTATGTTGTTTCAGTGGAACTTT
>NW_013676788.1:1822-11050 GCF_000517525.1 Limulus polyphemus | reverse complement strand
CTTTAATGGACTGAAACTTCCTGTTGTATTAGTATTACTGTTATTGTTAAGATGATTTATTGTAGTGTTAACATAATATATAACTTTAGGCAGAGGAGACACAGTAGGTTTGAGGACTTTCATGGACTGAAACTTCCTGTTGTATTAGTATTACTGTTATTGTTAAGATGATTTATTGTAGTGTTAACATAATATATAACTTTAAGCAGAGGAGACACAGTAGGTTTGAGGACTTTCATGGACTGAAATTTCCTGTTTCAGAGGAACTTTATATTGATGTCATAAATATTGAATTAGTTAGATTATATTGAAATTATTATTACCTAATTAACTTAATTTCTCAAAGAGCCGTAATTAAATGTGTTTATACATTATTAAAACACACTTTGCTGATATTCCCGCGGAATAATGTAAAAGTTTTGAAACAGGAAAAATAATATATTCAAAATTAGCTTCAAGAAAATTCAAATTGTAATTCAGATTAAAGTGATGATAAGACAATTAGCAGGACACATAAACAGTTTAAATTGTATTAAAACTATTATTTTACAGGCTAACATAACACCATACAGAATATAGATTACAAAAATATGTTACAGTCTAATAATAATATCCTTTAATACCTTTCACTTCTGTAGAAGTTTGATTAATGACTAGTGAATTCCAATACATTTTGTGTTAATAATTAATTAATAAAATAATTCTCTAAGAGTAAACTTGAGGTTAACATCAATAACTCTTCCGCTAATGTAAAGCTTGAGGTTTATGATACCTTGTAAAATACTTTAAACACTGATCAGTTATTGAATTGTAATTTTTTTTTTTATATTTTTCTTCCTTTCCGTCATCTGTAACACATAAGCCACAGTGTACCTACTTCTAGCCTACACAACAAAACACGTAAATAACACTAGCTTACCACAGAAACTCCTATCTTAAGAATGATAAGAAATCACTCAACTGGCTTAAAATACAGACTCCTAAATTGACAATGATAAGTAAATCACTCCAGTGACTTACCATAGAGACTCCTATATTGAGAATTCTAAATAAATGATTCTACTGGCTTACGTACAGACTCATACCTTAAGAATGATAAATAAGTCATTCCATTGGACAACCATACAAACACATATCTTAAGAATGCTAATTAAATCACTCAATTTGTTTACCATAGAAACTCGTATCATTAGAATGGTAAGAAAATTACTATACTTGCTTCCGAAAGAGATTCCTGTCTTAAGAATGGTAAATACATCACTCTACTGGCTAAACATACCAACTCCAATCTTAACAGAGATAAGTAAATTACTCTACTGGTTTACCATAGAGACTAATATGTTAAGAATGCTAAGTATCTCATACAAAACCTACATGATTTGAAAATTCCTCATTATATATTTTAGTTTACTATAGTTATAATCAAGGACATTGTCACGTTTGTTCGATCCAGTATTGAAACTGACACGACATAAACACTCTAAAGCTTCTTTAATAAATCTTAGATGTATATTTTATTATTCTGCTTTCTTCTATATTGATGTATTTCTTCTTACTTCTGTGTATAAATATATATATATATATATTATATCTAGATTTGCATCTTACGTTTGTTGTCAGCGCTTCAGTTACTTATATACATTGTGTTATGAATTGATTATATTTAAATATTTGTTCGTGTCATACTGTTAGATTTACATTTATATTACACTTTTACTTCTGTTTTTAAAGCTCTTTATAATTGCGAGTACGTGTAAAAATGTATAATTTCATTTATAATTAATCATGTTTTTATATATTTATATTTCTAATCCATCGATATTAAGTGCTATCTTACGTACGTTTTACTGTTTATCATAATATTAGTATTAGGTTTATTATATTTTTCAACCCTGTAATTTATATATCTAGTTTCTAAGGATTTTCAAGAATTAAAAGAATGTGGGTCCTAGAATACTATTATTCCAAACAAACTGCGGTGCTTGGTGTTGTTAACTCTGTTCGTTTGTTAAATTTCCGTAGAAATTCTTTCCGAAAAACTTCAGCGATACAAATCCCTTCTTAGATAAAACTTGTTTATTCTTTCTCAATACAACTTTGCAATACACTTAATTTCCACAGTCACTTTAACTTAAACACACGCTAGAATTCACAGCGATTCACACACTTTATTTACGGCTTGACTCGATTATCTGTCTCTAAATCTCTCTGTCTGCAATTATCTCTCCGACGTCATTTTATTTGCCGGCTTATATATAGCATGCCTAGAAAAGCCTAAAGTTGCGAGGAACAGTCACGATCGCTTAGAACTCCAGCCCATGCTCCAAGCGTCGCGCGACTTCCGCTGTCGTAACAGTGTGTTCCAACCGGTTTGATAAACTCTGGATTGAGTGAAACATGTCGTCGCTAATGGGTATGGTGAACACAGTATAATTGGAATACTAATATTGTACACTCTTCTAATTTTTAAAAATCCCTAACTGATTAGATATAGAATAAAGTGTTATAAAATTAAACAGGCTAATATTATTGTCTAATTAGAAGAAATTAATCATATTCATGATTTGTCAACTTGTTGTAATAAATGGCTTATATACATAGTGTTTGATGTGACCCAATTTGCCTGATGGGATCTGGATACGGCGAATATAATGTGGTTCGAATATTATTACTGTACACTATTCTAATTCTTAAAAAATATAATAGGCCTAATACTAATTAGTGTTCTACATTTTGTGTTCGCCGTAACGTTAATATTTGAAAGTTTATCGCATGACAAAAAACTCATAAATGAGCGTTCGTTCAATAAATACGTCGTGGAATGAATTACAAATATAATTTTGTAAAGTCCTCACAAGTCAGAAGAACATGTCGATTCTAGTTTTTACCCAAAAACATGGATGACTTGGGTGAATACTTGTTCTTATAGGTTTGGTCCTTTTAGTTTGTATAACAGTGAAACCTAAAACCAGCATGTTCCCTCCACAGAGCTGATGTAAGTAATTTCAACTGTACTGAGGGCGCTCCTTACATTGACTTGACATGATTGTTTATTAATGTTTTAGCTTTAGGACGTAAATTGTGAAGCATAATTTTATAAAACAAATTTTTCTAACAAAATAACAATAAATAAATGATTTTTTCCTTTTTAGTCTTAGTTGATTTCTGATATCAACAAAAACAGCTTACAGTTTATTAATAATACTGTTATTGTTAACAGGATTTATTGTAGTGTTAACATTATTGTTGGCTCTAGTTCGTACTTTGTAGTAATGCAAGTAGATGAAAGATTGTTAAAACGTTTTATTTTCTGTTTAGGATAAAATTAGAGATGCAAATGAGTTAAAAGACAGTTTAACTAAGCTAACTATCAGTAAAAATGTGACATTCAGTATCCGTGATATGACTTTACGTAGTTTATAAGACAATAATTTATTCAACGTTTACAGGTCTATATTTACACTATAGTATGTTATATGTTCATTGTCAGATAATACAGAAAATATATCCAACCCTGATCAATATTGTTATAAACCATACCTGCATCTCCTGTGTAACCTTTAACATGTAGTCGATAGTAGAGGTCTTCATTGTCTATCCTAAACTCCCGATAGAGGGCGAACCGTGTTTCATTTTCTTCGTCTTTCATATCAAATCTGATTGAATAAGTTCCTTGGTTCGTTAAAGTAAAAATCCAGTAATTTCCTAAGAAAATAAGATACTTTAATTAATTCTATTTATCAAATTGTAAATACAATAAAGAAGTTATCTCAACTAATTAACACCAATAACGGTCATAATTATATGCAAAATTAAAATGTTATGAATAAATCTACCAATATTTATCAAAGATTTCAGTTTATTTAAGTGGACAGAGTGAAAGTTAACATTTTAATATTTATTACATGTGATATTATATACATAGCTTACATCATTTACTTCTATTATAGTTACATACAAGTAACAGTAGAAACTGTTTATACTACTATATCATCATACCCAACCAGAAATCTTTCTCGATGTCTCCAAACCCCATTTTGTATTCTTGCCATGATTTTTAGAAGTAATCTGTGGGGTTTCCATAATCCCCTCGTCTCTGGATCACCTACAGAGTCAGTAGAACTTGTTTATATAGATCTGACTGGTGTGATATAAAAATTAGAAAAAAAATTAAAAATGAAATTAGAACTTTGTGTTACTTTTCATCTATTTTACATATTATTAAAATAATGACCAATAGAATCAAAACTTATATCCTAAGTTTCACTGAGCTAATAAACTAATAAACGGTAGTTATAATATTCTGAAATTCTTTAACCGATTATCATGGAGCAATAAAGATCAGGTAATGTTTTCAGTTTTATTTACTGAACTACAACGACCAAGAGTTGGCGGTGTGTGGTGATGATTAGCTGTCTTCCCTCTATTCTTTCACTGCTAAATTACAGACGGATAGCGCAAATAGTCCTCGTGCAGCTTTGCGCGAAATTCAAAATACAAACAAACAAATTTATATACTTCCGTTTTCCACTTACTGTCCAGCCTCCTCCATCAGTGTCCATATCACAGTAAACATCGAAACTTCCGGTAAACATCCATGACTTGGGCCAGATACGGTACACTCCACTAGTACGGTGTCCATTAAGGAAAACATTTGTACAATCTTAACCCAAAATTTCTATCAATGTTTTAATTACAGCAAAACACTTCAGTTAAGATGTATTTCTTCATATGTTTTCAGGTGTCTAGAATTATTTTGTAAACATATTTTTTATTATTTCTTTGTGAACTTATGTATATACCATTTTCTTTGACTTATATTCAGAAGAACTGGAATGTCTTCCAACCTCTCCTGGACCAATCATTCTAAAATAAATTATTCATGTTCCAGTATTTACATGTTTTATATTTTAAGAGACAAGTAATGTAAACGATGACTTACCATCGCTGTGTATTTTCTGTTTAGCTTGTGTAACCAGTAGATTGATTGAATCCAGTACACTTGATACTGATGTCAGTTGACATTTGTTGAAGTTCGTGTCTATCTGACAGCTCTGATGAACCAGAAGAAGAATCATCATAGGTTTGATACTGATCATCATTTGGTAAATTTCATGTCTCACCATCTGGAAAAAAATAAATCCGTTAAAAGTTATAATCAACGAAATCATATTGAAACAATACTTATAGATTACTTTGTATTATAATCATACTTGTTTATCTATTGATATATTGATTCTAGCTATTAATAAGTTTCAAGTTTAGAAATTCTTGTAGCGCCATCTAGTGAGAAAGATCACTCAAAAAATAAGAGTGTTTTAAAGGATCAAAAGTATCTGTCTTTAGATCCAAAGAAAACACTAAAACAGGCATGATGATTAAAGTTGTATCATTAATTGTAGCCTTAAAACATGTAGGTAAATATAAGTAAATAGATTAGGTATGATTATCGTCAGTTGACACTTAGACACATGTAATACTCATATACTAAAGAATTTTTATACTTAGACAGATTAGAATTACTTCTGTTTAATGATGCATTTGAAATAGTTAAAATGCTCAGCGACTGTGTGAACCTAAATATAATTAACATGTTTCTAGCATTAAAAGTTCTATTTATTCCTGAATCATTCATGAAGATTAGATACTAATCTTATACTTGAACTTATTCCAGGAAGGGTTAGTAACTTCTACTGTTCTAATAAATACTGTTCTTCAATTTTATCTTAGATTAAGAACAAGTTTATATTAGAACTTTCAAGCACACATTTAGTAGAGACTGTTTGGCTGCTATAAATCAAAATAACAATTAGTAGATTTGAAAGAAACATTAGAAACAACATCTTAATGTATGTTAAGATTAACTAAATAGGAAACTTCAATCGTACTTGATGAAACATTATTAATGACATCAGCTGAAACGTTTTTAAAACTTACGACACTTTCGTTTTGATTATTTATTCTAGATAAATTAAATTATTATTCATAAAGTCTAAGAGTTTAAAACTTACTGATTATCATTAAGATAATAACATTCAGAAGCTAAATAACATGGATTAACATTATAGAAAAGTCTGAAGAGTAGAACACTAACATGAGATATCACGTTAACAATAGAGTTGTATAAAGTACTGAAAGATTCACTTAACTGTTTAATAGAAAATTTAGATAATTTGTAAATAGTCTTATCTTTCAAGTACCAATTCAAAATAAAGAAGTTTGATAGACTATTAAATAATAGATTCTAGTCAATTCTTTTAAAGTTTTTTAGGTCTAGCTTCAAATTATTTTTCAAACTATAACGTTCAATGTTTTAATCATTATTTACACTTACCTTTAATAAACACAGTACTAAAAGTAAAGGAAGAACCGCTACAATGTTGGTGTTGTTTTACTGTAGTTCAGTATTTATATTTAATGTTGACCAACAGCACCTCAGATACTCAAAGAATGTTGTTAATATTACGTATTAATATCAGATTATAAGAATTTTCGTTTAGCTGCAAGTAACTTAAAGACAAGTATCAGTAGATTGTCCTCTCTAGCTACTCGTCACCTTGTTGAACATTACAACTCTCTGAGCACGAGGTTACTACGTGCAAGTTCAACACGTGTTACCGAGAAGTGAATTAAACTTGGTTTAGTTAACATAAACTTATAGAACTAAGGACTAGATTATAGACGTTCAAGGTTGGACATTTTAGATATCACTGGAACTTTTTACTTATCCCAGACGTCAGTAATATGTAAATATATGTTTATATCAACGCGTCTGAGGAAAGTAAATAAAAACACACACTACGTTATAGGGTGGTTTAGTTTATAAAATCTACATATTATAAGATAACACATTGGTTTAAGCATTTTAGTCATATTATACTTCAATCACAAATAGAAGACAAATTGTTAAAATTCTTTATAAAGAAGCGATAAATTATTTAGCTTTTATAAGCAAGATCTAATTGTGTTCTTATTGATATTATTATTGTTGTAAAATAGATTATCATCAGAAAAATATGAACATGGGTTATTACTTACCAAAAGTCTCATCAGAACACTACAAACATTTGTTATCAGTATAAAAAGTCCAACCAAAATAATACAAACATATTTCATCAGTATACCAAAAGTATGGTTATCACTATACCAAAGGTGTCATAAATCTCTTCAGAAGATTACAAATATGGATTATCAGTATACCAAATGTCTCCTCAGAAGGTTACAACCATGTTTTATCAGTATAACAAAAGTCTCATCAAAAGACTACAAACAAGTATATAATTACTATACGAAAAGTCTGATCTGAAAACTAAAGCATGGGCCGTCAGTATACCAAAAGTCTCATCAAAAAATTAGAAACTTGGGGTATCAGTATACGAAATGTTTTATCAGAAGACTGCAAATGTATTATCAGTATACGAAAATTTTTTTATAAGACTAAAAACATGTGTTATTAGTATATCAAACGTATTTATGAGAAGACATCTAAGATTACTAGTATGTATTATCAGTATACAAAAAGTCTCCTCAGGAGAATACAAACAAGTGTTTAGTTACTATACGAAAAGTCTCAACAGAAAACAACAAATCTGTATTATCAAAATAAGAAACGTTTCACCAGCAGAGTACCAAAGGTCTGATAAGACGCCTACTAACATGTGTTATCAATATACCAAACGTTTCATTGGAGGACTACAAACATTTGTTATCAGTATATCGAAAGTCTCATGACAAGACTACAAGCATGTTAAATAAGTATATCAAAAGTCTCATCAGAATACTACAAACATTGGTTTTAAGTGTGCGAAAAGTCCCATCAGAAGACTACAAACACGGATTATCAGTATAACAAAAGTCTTATCAAATGGTTACAACCAGGTGTCATCGGTAACCGAAAGTCTCACCAGAACGCTAAAGGCATGAGTTATTTGTATTGTTACCTCTCCGTTCATTAGTTGATTTTCCGTAACTTCGTTCCGACGAAACTTTAGCGACACAAGTCCTTTCTTGAATAAAACTGGTTTATTCTTTCCGAATACAACTTTATGATACACTTAATTTCAACAGTCGCACTATAACAAACGCTATATCTCACGTGGCCAACAATATTTTCTCTGACTTCAGTTCAATTACTCGATACACTGTTCCCGTCACGTTGTGACCATCTTATATATACCAGACTACCCTCAATCTAGTAATCTCCCAATAATTCACGAAGGTTCGAGAGAAGGAGTGGCGTGATACTAGTCACATGACCTCGCTGACGCAACACTACCCCCTCCTTTGTATTGTTCGGGACGAACAATAGCCACTTACAATAAACCAATAACAATTAACAATAACTTAATTAAATGTACAGAATTACAATCACAAAATTACAATTCAACAAAGTCTCTTAATTTTACGGGACGTATCTTCTTCTGTACTGGTCTCCATCTCGTTGGCTTCTGCTTCACATGGGGTTCATCTGCTTCATCAGGAAATGTCCTATCGTCGGTAACAGTCACATCAGTGGTAGTAACTTCAACAAGAGCTTCACCGTTTCTCTTCTCCAAACTGAGTAGAGTTTCTTCTTCGACAGTGGCTTCTTCAGGTGGCATGTCTTCAGCAGCGTCATTTCGCCTGTTGTCCACTCCATCCCAACTGAAATGTCCTGGACCATGATAATGTCAAAGCCTGTTGGCATGCATCACTTTTGGCTTACCTCGCCGACCACATTTTACCCGGAAATTCACGTCTGAGAGACGATCCACTATGTCATATGGGCCTTCCCATGGAGAAGACAACTTAGGAGACTTCCCTTTGGTCTTCCTGAGATTATACAACCATACCTTGTCTCCAGGTACAAAGCTGACTTCAGTAGATCTCTTATCATAAGTTAACTTCATCGAATCAGCAGACGTTTTCAAGTTTAAATGCACTTGGTGGTGAATATCATCCATCCTTTCCAATAACACTTTCACAAACTCTGACACATTCTCAGGCAACTCTTCATAAGGTAAACGTCCTGTTAACAGTTCCACTGGCAACCAAAGTTCCCGACCAAACATCAACTTTGCTGGAATGTATCCAGTGGTTTCATGCTCTGCTGTCCTATAGGCCATCAACAGTGGAGGGAGTAAGACATCCTCGTCATCTTGACGGCTATTACAAAACTTTGCCAATTCCTGTCCCAGTGTCCATTTGTACTTTTCTACCATCCCATCAGTCTGTGGGTGAAGTGGCGTT
>NW_013676788.1:0-822 GCF_000517525.1 Limulus polyphemus | reverse complement strand
GGGATGTGACATCTAACGGGACTGAATATGTCTGCATTAGGGTTTAGCTGCAGGGTCTAGATAGGGCTTGTCATTGTCTGGGACTGGTTAAGTCGATGGTTAATGTATCCTCCTTGTTTAAAAATTTTAAATTTACTAATGTTTTCCATTTGTACTTCTTGCCATTGTTGTTGATTTTCCTGTAGTTGTTGCTGACTTTCCTGCAACTGTTGGATACTTTCTTCCTGTTTCCTTTCTTGTTCTAGTTGCCACTGTTGTAGTCTCTCTTCTTGTTTTTTTTCTTTTTCCTCCAACAGCTGCTGTAATTTCTCTTCTTGTTTATTTTCTTTCTCCTCCAACCACTGCTGTAATCTCTCTTGTTTATTTTGTTCTTCGAGCTGCCACTGTTGCAGGTTTTATTGCAAATGCTGTAATCTCTCTTCTTGTTTCTTTTCTTGTTTATTTTCTCGTTCTTTTTGTTTATTTTCTTTTTCCTCAAACAACTGCTGTAATCTCTCTTCTTGTTTAATTTCTCGTTCTTCTTGTTTCTTTTCTTGATTGATTTCTCGTCCTTCTTGTTGCTTTTCTTTTTCCTCTAACAACTGTTGTAATTTCTCTTCTCGTTCTTCTTGTTTCTTTTGCTGTTCTTGTATTGCTGCCATCAAGTCTGCTAGGCTGTAGTTTGATTTGCCGCTTCTCGTTTCCATTTTTTTACCCCTTTTCTGACACCAATTTGTTATGTCTCCGTTCGTTAGTTGATTTTCCGTAACTTCGTTTCGACGAAACTTTAGCGACATAAGTCCTTTCTTGAATAAAACTGGTTTATTCTTTCCGAATACAACT
>NW_013676787.1:4126-15179 GCF_000517525.1 Limulus polyphemus | reverse complement strand
ATACTAAAAGTTGTTGACACAACTAAACAACAATGAATCATGAAAATATTATACTAAAAGTTGTTAACACAACTAAACAACAATGAATCATGAAAATATTATACTAAAAGTTGTTAACACAACTAAACAACAATGAATCATGAACATGTTACACTAAAAGTTGTTAACACAACTAAACAACAATGAATCATGAACATGTTACCTAACTTCTAGTGCGACGTGTTCATGATTAATTGTTGTTTAGTTGTATTAACAACTTTTAGTATAAAGTGTTCATGATTCATTGTTGTTTAGTTGTGTTAACAACTTTTAGTATAACATGTTCATGATTCATTGTTGTTTAGTTGTGTTAACAACTTTTAGTAATGTTAATGGTAAAGCGACGTATTATCCAGGAATGTTCCATTATAGTATGTCAACCTCTACTAATGCAGTGTTAATGGTAAGACGACGTATTATCCAGGAATGTTCCATTACAGTTTGTCAACCTGTACTAATACAGTGTTATTGGTAATACGACGTGTTATCAAGGAATGTTCCATTATAGTATGCCAACCTGTACTAATGCAGTGTTAATGGTAAGACGACGTATTACCCAGGAATGTGCCATTACAGTATGTCAACCTCTACTAATGCAGTGTTAATGGTAAAGCGACGTATTTTCCAGGAATGTGCAATTACAGTATGTCAACCTCTACTAATGCAGTGTTATTGGTAAAGCGACGTATTATCCAGGAATGTTCCATTATAATATGCCTTCCTGTACTATTACTTGCCTTGAGAACTTTTAGTATAACTTGTTTATGATTCATTGTTGTTTGTGTGTTGGAAATTACAGTATGTCAACCTGTACTAATACGGCACATTCCTGGATAATACGTCGCTTTACCATTAACACTGTATTAGTAGAGGTTGACATACTGTAATAGAACATTCCTGGATAATACTTCGTGTTACCATTAACACTGTATTAGTACAGGTTGACATACTGTAATAGAACATTCCTGGATAATACTTCGTCTTACCATTAACACTGTATTAGTACAGGTTGACATACTGTAATAGAACATTCCTGGATAATACTTCGTCTTACCATTAACACTGTATTAGTACAGGTTGACATACTGTAATAGAACATTCCTGGATAAGTTAATGGTAAGACGAAGTAACTGCATTAGTACAGGTTGACATACTATAATGGAACATTCCTGGATAATACGTCGTCTTACCATTAACACTGTATTAGTACAGGTTGACATACTGTATTGGAACATTCCTGGATAATACGTCGTCTTACCATTAACATTGTAATGGAACATTCCTGGATAATACGTCGTCTTACCATTCCTAATATATTTAAACACATCTTCACAGTTTAACAATTCCTGGAGGAAATTAATAGTTCATCCTTTAAGGTCGATGTTGACTGATAACAGTAGTAAATATATGATGGTATTCAAATCTTCTAGGTGACGCCTGAGGGGCTGAAAATATCAAATAATCTACTGCTGTTGTTATTATTTTCACGAATTTTGCAGCGTATTCTAGTTTAGAATGCAGTACCAACATGGGTTTTGTTTTCGTTTTTCAGACACGTAAAAGAAGAAATACATTTCGTATAATTTTGCCCTTCTTTGATAAATGCTTAAGGAACTGAGCTTTCTCTGTTGAAGCTGACGGATACACTTTCCTTGTCTTATACAAACTTGATGCTGGAGAATAGAAACTCACGCATCACTACTATATGAACGCCTAAAGGCGTTTCACTCAAATCCCAATACCTCGGCAAACATGAAAAAAATCAACCTATCATGGAACGTTCTAGAACTCGAAGTAAAGATGGAATGTTAGGATTCCGACAGTGGTGTTTGTTTCTTAAAACAAAGAAACGATACGATGTATTTTATTAAAACAAAGAAACGAGAGGGTGTATATTATTAAAACACCGAAACAATACGGTGTATATTATTAAAACAAAGAAACGATACGGTGTCTATTATTAAACAAAGAAACGATACGGTGTATATTATTAAAACACAGAAACGATACGGTGTATATTATTAAAACAAAGAAACGATACGGTGTCTATTATTAAAACAAAGAAACGATAGGGTGTATGTTACTAAAACACAGAAACGATATGGTGTCTATTATTAAAACAAAGAAACGATACGGAGTATATTATAAAAACAAAGAAACGATATGGTGTATATTATTAAAACACCGAAACGATACGGTGAATATTATTAAAACAAAGAAACGATACGGTGTCTATTATTAAAACAAAGAAACGATACGGTGTATATTATTAAAACAAAGAAACGATATGGTGTATATTATTAAAACAAAGAAACGATAGGGTGTATATTATTTATTCGTAGGGCGTATCGACACACAACTTGTATTGTCAAGCACGTACTTTCCTTGAAGTTCAGAATTAGCTGTATTTTATCAGTTGGTTATCTGATTTCACAGGACTCATAATAAACCCCAAATATATTCGAGCGGAGAACAGAAATGTATACAATAAACCATATTTAATACGTAAAATATCCCGGTAAGACATTTAATACAAATCCTATATCAGTATGTATTATTGGCGGAGAAAAGTCGCTATCTAGAAGAAGAAACATATCGAATTTAGTTATTTTCAAGAGTATAAAAGATGATATAGTCCAATAAAACTAGCCACGTGCTATGTGTAGAAGGGAAATACATAACCTTATACCACGTTTAACACATCACTTATTTTTGACCTCTGCTATGGGTAAAAGAAATATTCAAAACGTAGTTACTGTTACACATACACAGTAACATTGACAGAGTATACCTTTCCAACATTTCACGACATGCAACGTAAACTTCAAGACTATCTACATTATTGTCAATCTGAAGAAAACGTCTCGCCAACGCAAACTCAAAGTGACCTTTCAAACCTCATTTCGCTGAATATCAACTTCCGTCGGAAGCTGTAACTCGTCTTATATTGGTAAATTGTAACGTGAATCAGATTCCTTCTTGCACTTCCCCTTATTCTGCTTCCGTTAATAACTAGATCTGGCCAAAATGTAACCATGACAAATGTCTCATCTGTTGTATATCGAACCTAGCTGTTATTTTAAATTAGAATAATATATATATATACAGTTTAAAACTAAATTAATGTTGAAATGGAGCGACATTATATATCTATCAACACATTCATTTTCATAGCTAATGCTAATCTACTATAATAATAGCGAATATCAATCTCAAGAATTTTCCTTTCTTGGTTTTTTTATTCTTTATGAACATTGTAAGCTGTAACGTCACCTTGAGGTATAAGTTTCTATGAATATATCACTTTTCTAAGTTATGATGTCACAAGTTTCTTTGTGTATAACATTTTTCTAAGTTATGATGTAGCTTTGAGGTATACGTTTCTTTCTTTATATCATTTTTCTAAGTTATGATGTCACCTTGAGGTATAAGTTTCTTTCTGTAAATCACTTTTCTAAGTTATGATGTCACCTTGAGGTATACGTTTCTTTCCTTATAACACTTTTCTAAGTTATGATGTCACCTTGAGGTATAAGTTTCTTTCTGTAAGTCACTTTTTTGTTTCTAAAATATCATCTTAAAACATTCTGTATTCTAAAAATGACATGCTTGACCAACAATTATTTGTTAAGCAGTTCACAAGCCTTAAATGGGTGACTGGCTATAAGGAATTGATAAATTTGGTTGAAAACGAAGTCTAATAATGAACAGTAGAGACACGGCAACAAATGTAAAAATCTTACCAGTAACGCGGTCAATTGTATAACCAGATAAATGGCGTTGCGATCCTCGCTAGCTAATATCTATGAGCACACTTGGCTGAACAAGTGTCCGTCTGACGTTACACCCAAGCTCTACAAAAGGTATACAGATGACACATTATTTTTAAAATTCAAACACAGCTAAAATTGAACAGAAAAAATATATCATATAAATATAACGTTTCATCAGGTATTCGGCACATTTGTACACGACAATTAAGTACGCGCAATTGGTAACGTCAAGCATATAACCTTGAGATAGCATAAGTATATACCTACTCCTGTGTTATATTTATTAAAGGTTTGTATTCTTTATTAAAATGGCTTCTTTTATTTTACGTTTATTAATATTAGGTTCTCTACAAATAATTTTCACAATTTTATTTTTATTACAATGTCCTGTATCTTTAAAATGTTGGTAGACATGTGACGGAGCATGTCCATGTTCTGCTATTCTAGTACTAAAATTTCTACCTATATACAGATAATATTACAGTCCATACATGTTGGTAGACATGTGACGGGGCATGTCCATCTTCTGCTATTCTAGTACTAAAATTTCTACCAGTCTCCCCTATACTAGATAATATTACAGTCCATACATGTTGGTAGACATGTGACGGAGCATGTCCATGTTCTGCTATTCTAGTACTAAACTTCTACCAGTCTCCCCTATATACAGATAATATTACAGTCCATACACTCTACACTGTAAACGACTTCTTTCTCAATAGTAGTCGGTTTAATTCTTATTTGACCTACATATTTTCTAGATAATGTACTTCCTTATCCAGCTCTTCTTTTGAACTGCAGTTAGTTTTTGCAGTAGCCAATAACCTTTTTTAATCCCTATTTTTATGATATTTGTGATGAGCTGACGACCAATTCAAGTACAAATCAGTATGAGTTTCTTTTCTAAATACTTTCATTATAAAAGCATTATTAACCCTACTTACCATGATATTGGGAAAAGATAATTCACCTTAATTCTCATTCTCGTGAGTAAATTTGATATTAGGGCGTAGTGAATTTAAAAATACTAAACACTGTTCAACCATTTGTCCAGAAATAAACCCAGCAAATGTATCGTCAACATATTTGACCAAAAAAAAAATAACCCTAGATGAACCGTACTTTTAATTTTATAATCCAGCATATACATAAAGATAATAGCTAGAACAAGTGGTAATGATCTGCCCATACTTATTCCCTCAATCTGATCATAAAATTCCTCATTAAATTGAAATACAGTTTGTATTTTGTTCTAGGATTTTCATCTTGTATAAAACAAGAAATAACACAGTCAATAGATTCGTTGATTGGTACTTGAGTAAATAATGAAACATTAATACTAACTAAAAAACTACAAGGTACCTAATAACTTGGTAAAATGTTCTTTATTTGTTATAACACATTTTACCTGTAATGCATAAGGCCTAAATATCCAGGATAAAAATTTACCTAGGTTATAATTAAACATTGCTCTAGTCAAGTCTAGTGGATACAATATATCTGAGAGGTAGATCTTGTTTATGTATCTTAGGCAACCCATAAATGTAAGGTGTTTTGGCATCACTAAATCTCAAAAATATATAAATAAAATCATTTAATATGTTCTTGTTGTTTTTCTAAATCTAATAAAAATTGTTTATTTTCTCCATTTTTAGTCGGGTTGTTAGTTAAACGTTTATAATGCTCTTCAACACTCATTTTACTTAAATAATCATTACTACGACAACAATAACCAAATTATTATTTAATTTAAGGGCTTTCAGTTCGACTTAATACATTTAGATTTAGTCACAAATCTTCCCAGAAAAATCACCGAGAACGTTCAATAAATACCTATGTTTGGTACCTGTGGAAAATAAACATAATTGTTCCTATAACGAAATGATTCCGTACTATTAGCTTCTTGAATCACTTGTTTTCTTTTCTCATCCTTTCTTGTTAACTAGATAACTATCCGTCTAGCGAAATATTTCAATCCTGCTTTTATATCCAACAAAGGTGTTCTTTTTGGGAAAATGTAAAAACTGAATCTTTTTTAACACCAGGTTTTGAACATCCGTTAACTTGGTTGACGATATTTTGTGGACAACTGGAATACCACTAATATTCGCCCCATGGGGCACATTGAATAAGAGAGTTCATAAAAGTAGAATCTTCAGGAGTAACCAGTGTAGCCAAGGTCCCTCCTAACTCCAGTTTCTTATCATACCAATAGTTTCGTTCTGGATACTTACGTAAGTTCCCCGAGTAATTTATTTTGTAACGTAGATATCAATTTATCACATTTTTTATATTTCTTTCAGACAATTTACATGAAAGAAACATTGGAATAAGACATTCATTTTTACAAGTTTTCAAAAACACAGTGTCCAATTCAACTTTCTACCACGTAAGTAGGTTTTCTGTAAGTTCCTAAACGCATCTTTGTAAAATTTACATAGCGACATAAGAACTCTACATGTCTACCAACATGTACGGACTGTAATATTATCTATATATAGGGGAGACAGGTAGAAATTTTAGTACTAGAATATCAGAACATGGACATGCTGCGTCACATGTCTACAAACATGTACGGACTGTAATATTATCTATATATAGGGTAGACAGGTAGAAATTTTAGTACTAGAATAGCAGAACATGGACATGCTCCGTCACATGTCTACCAACATGTACGGACTGTAATATTATCTGTATAGGGTATATAGATAGAAATTTTAGTACTAGAATAGCAGAACATGGACATGCTCCGTCACATGTCTACCAACATGTACGGACTGTAATATTATCTGTATAGGGGAGACTGGTAGAAATTTTAGTACTAGAATAGCAGAACATGGACATGCTCCGTCACATGTCTACCAACATGTACGAACTGTAATATTATCTGTATAGGGAGACTGGTAGAAATTTTAGTACTAGAATATCAGAACATGGACATGCTCCGTCACATGTCTACCAACAATCTAAAGATACAGGACATTGTAATAAAAATAAAATTGTTAAAATTAGTTGTAGAGAACCTAATATTAATAAACGTAAAATGGAAGAAGCCATTTTAATAAAGAATACAAACCTTTAATAAATCTAACACAGGAGTAAGTTTATACTTATGCTATCTCAAGGTTATATGGTTGACATCATCAACTGGGTGTGTGCTTTAATGTCGTGTAAAAGTGTGCTGAATACCTGATGATGCCACGTTAACAGTGGCGAAACTTTGTTTTTAAATGATATATGTTTTCTGTCCCATTTTAGCTGTTTTTGAATTTAAAATTTTGTAAAGTGTGGGATACCTCCAACATTTATATAACACATCCTTACTTTCCGTAACTGTAAACAGATTAACAAATTCCTCAACCACTTAAATTCTCAACACCCTAATATAAAATAAAAACTTAATTTTCCTTGACGTTCAAGTTGAAAAACGAAACAATGATAGTCGCACTTCCTTTTACAGAAAGAAAACTTATACTGGTTTGTACACACGCTTAAAATGTTTTCTACCAAAATCATTCAAACTAAATTTAACAGGGCCTGCTTGATCTGCTCGGATTACATCTCTAGTCATAATGATATAACTTTCCTTCAGAACACCTTAATAAAACATGGGTATTCTTCGTCTTTACTAAGAAACTTAACAGGTAACTTTCTTACTAGGTTCTCCACACTGCAGGTATCGAACCCCTATTTTTGGCGTTAACAGCCATCGGACTTACCGCTGAGCCATCGAGGGCTTATCGTTAGAGTATCATGACTTTTATAATATATTCTATTTATTATGGTTTATTTACCAATATACCTCCCATATCAATTTAATTGATCAACAGTATTGTGTAACGAGTGATCCATAATTAACATGTTAATTACGACATCATGACTAACCACAATTTATGTTAGGGTCATGACTGAACACTACTCTAATTGTTCAATCATGATCCTGCGTTAAACGTTTTAACTGTGGGTTCATCACGTTGTTGTAATTAAAATATTATTGTTCAATCATGATCCTGCGTTAAACGTTTTAACTGTGGGTTCATCACGTTGTTGTAATTAAAATATAGATTTTAATATGTTAATTACAAGACCGTGATTAACACAGAGTTAAAACATTTAACGCAGGGTCATGATTGAACAATAATATATATATATATATATTAATTACAAGACCGTGACTAACCCAGAGTTAAAACATTTAACGCAGGGTCATGATTGAACAATAATATATATATATATATATTAATTACAAGACCGTGACTAACCCAGAGTTAAAAAAATTTAACGAATGATCATGGCTGAAAATAATGTACGTGTTAATTATAAGACCGTGACTAACTCAGAGTTAAAACATTTACCGCAGGGTTATGGCTAATGTTTGTTTTAGAACGTTCACGCCAAGCTGCGCCAGGGCTATCTACAACTCATGTTACAACTCATGACTAACGGTACTAGCCTAATAGTGTTACAATTCATGACTAACGGTACTAGCCTAATAGTGTTACAACTCATGACTAACGGTACTAGCCTAATACTGTTACAACTCATGACTAACGGTACTAGCCTAATAGTGTTACAACTCATGACTAACGGTACAGGCCTAATAGTGTTACAACTCATGACTAACGGTACTAGCCTAATAGTGTTACAACTCATGACTAACGGTACTAGCCTAATAGTGTTACAACTCATGACTAACGGTACTAGCCTAATAGTGTTACAACTCATGACTAACGGTACTAGCCTAATAGTATTACAACTCATGACTAACGGTACTAGCCTAATAGTGTTACAACTCATGACTACCGGTACCAGCCTAATAGTGTTACAACTCATGACTAACGGTACCAGCCTAATAGTGTTACAACTCATGACTAACGGTACTAGCCTAATAGTGTTACAACTCATGACTAACGGTACCAGCCTAATAGTGTTACAACTCATGACTAACGGTACTAGCCTAATAGTGTTACAACTCATGACCAACGGTACTAGCCTAATAGTGTTACAACTCATGACTAACGGAACTAGCCTAACAGTGTTACAACTCATGACTAACGGTACTAGCCTAATAGTGTTACAACACATGACTAACGGTACTAGCCTAATAGTGTTACAACTCATCCACAGCCCTAAAATGCAAAATGTTGTTTTCGTGGCAAGGGTCGCGAATCACGAACCCTCTGATTTACTAGGCCACGCCCAGCCTGTCATGATTCATTACTACTTAAAATGTTAATTATGGAAAGTATGACTTGAATTACTAGTTTGAAGTTATGAATAATTCAGAATTGGACTAATAATTACGCGATGATGATCAGTTCGGTAATTTACACACTTAACGGTTTTTTTAATTGTTCGCACCTTTTATATAATCTTAATCAGTTTTATTGGTGACAGATATGGCGGCGTTCATTAAGCAAGACGCCACCATTAGATTAAAAAGCTGGTAAGTATATTTTCATAACGTAACTAATTCTATCACAATATCTAGAGACGGTAGCCTTTAGTGATGCGGGAAAACACCTGGAAATTTCTAGTTCATTAAATGCACAGTCTGAAAGAAGATTCGTTAAAGACGGAAAAAATAGATGGTTTCTGTATTGTACAAGTAAGTACGAAATAACGTGCTGAGATCGGCACTTTACTGGAAACTAGTTGTAGTCGTAAAGTAGTTGGGAAAAAACATGTTTCTAGAAAGTTACCAGCTTCAAGCACACACACCGATAACTTTTACATTACTTATACAATTAAGAAATCCTCATTGCTGCTACATTTCTATTTTACTGGTGTATCTATGATATGTTTTCTCTTCCTCTACTTATACTTAGGTATTTACAAACAATAAGTACAAAAGTATTTCTGCTTTGTATACTATACTGTCGTGAGGAGAGGAAATCCATCATGAACTTTAAATAAAGGTCCAGATATCCAGCTTTTGAGTGGATTATATATTTTATTACAACGTTTCGACCACTCTCTGGACATCATTAGGTTACTATCATCTAACGTATGACCAAAAATAATACAGCTAGTTAAATATATACAATAAGTACCAAAAGCTATACCACTGAGTAATTATATAATTAAATACCAAAAATAATACAACTAGTTAAATATATACAATAAGTACCAAAAGCTATACCACTGAGTAATTATATAATTAAATACCAAAAATAATACAACTAGTTAAATATATACAATAAGTACCAAAAGCTATACCACTGAGTAATTATATAATTAAATACCAAAAATAATACAGCTAGTTAAATATATACAATAAGTACCAAAAGCTGTACTACTGAGTAATTATGTACATTAGTTACCAAAATGTGACAATGAAACTGCACGATACTGGAGAAAATGGGGTGATTATACAATTTTTCCATGAATTCGTTTTCCCAACTGGATATCGTTTTGCATAGAAAGCACAGGCGTTTGTGTCCTCAACGAGTCTTATAGATAAGCTTTACTAGCATCCTGTAGTATTCTAGGATCTTATACCAGTTTTCAAATGGAAATTTAGTTATCAGCAATATATAGACTCCAAGTAACGTTTGATTTCTCTTAGAGCTACTGTTCCAGTCTGTAAAGATAAGGTTTTGTTCTTTTTTTTCTTACTTTACGTGTAGAAGGAGCACGTTTACTAACTGTGTTTCCAACTGCTAACGAGGAGTCTTTCTGTATCAAATCAACATTCCTAGCGTGTTATGCTTATCAATTTATATATTTAACTAGCTGTATTGTGAATTCCATGATCTAACTTTTTACACAAACAGGAAGTGATATCAGCACAGGAAGTGATGCAATAAAACATAAACAGGAAGTGATGTAATAAACATAAACAGGAAGTGATACCAGCAAAACATAAACAGGAAATGATATCATAAAACATAAACAGGAAATGATATCAGCAAAACCAAACAATTTTGTAACATACAAGTTTAATAATGCCTGGAGACGGCTTGAATGGGTAATGAAGGAAAACTTTAATATAAGTTTAGCATAACAGCAAATGTACAACGTTTCGACAAGGTTTTGTCATCATCAGGTACAAGTAATTTACACTGACACGGATATATATATATATTTACAGTATTGAACAAAGAAGTCACATGACCGGAACTGTTGCGAAAACTTAGAAGAGATATCTTGGCACCCCGGGGTGTTGGTTTAGAGTAGGGTTGTTTTATTAAGTTAAGATGGATTCCATGATTTTTCGTTTGTTTATGTTGAGTTCTTTG
>NW_013676787.1:0-3071 GCF_000517525.1 Limulus polyphemus | reverse complement strand
TACAAACTAAAACAATATTATTGTGTTTATATACAAACTAAAAACAATATTATTGTGTTTATATACAAACTAAAACAATATTGTTGTGTTTATATACAAACTAAAAACAATATTATTGTGTTTATATACAAACTAAAAACAATATTATTGTGTTTATATACAAACTAAAACAATATTATTGTGTTTACATACAAACTAAAACAACATTGTTGTGTTTATATACAAACTAAAAACAATATTATTGTGTTTATATACAAACTAAAACAACATTGTTGTGTTTATAAATAAATTAAAAACAATACTGATGTGTTATCTATGGGGTTTTTGAATCCTTCTTACATCACCACATAGTAACCTAAATTATATGGTGAAGTAAAACGGACACAAAACCCCATAGATATGATATATATTTCACCATTAAAATATGCCTAATGATATTTCTAATCCACGTTGTGCTTATAAGCTTTGAATAGGCAAAATTACTGTTTGTTTGTTTCCAATAGAATTTCTTTCCGAAGATCTTCAGCGATACAAGTCCTTTCTTGACTAAACCAGTTTATTCTTCCTCGATACAAACTTTTAATACACAGTAGTTCCACAATCAGTACGTTTCTCGTTACTTTATACTTAACAACTTTTATAATACACGCTATAAATCATAGCGATTCACAATCTCAAATACTTCGCTCTCGACGAGTGCAAAACACACATTTTACGGCTCACTAGCTCGAAACTAACAGAATCATAAATTACATGGAACTCAAAGTAACTACTGCTCTCTCTTCATTCATATCCCCACTAAATTATTGTGTTTATATACAAACTAAAAACAATATTATTGTGTTTACATACAAACTAAAATTTTGTACTATTACAACATATACAACTATATTTAACTTTATTAACTATATTATACTATGATTTACTATATATTAACTATATTATACTATGATTTTTCCCTGCTAAGGTTGCAGGCTTATAAACTAACAAAGAGGGCATCTCGATCACATTCGGACTTCCCCGATCATTCGAGAAACTCATCACGCACGCGCCAGCAGCATGACGTGACTTCCGCTGTCGTAACACTGCAGTCCACAGCAGAGGGTACAGCCAATCAAAGAATGAATTACGCCTCTACATCACAGATTCTTTTCTCAACTTCACCTTCGGTGAAAAAGAAAATAAATGTTTATCACACACATATATGTTGGATATACAAGACTGTTTAGCGTAAGTGTTATTATTTAATTAATTTGTGAGTTAATATTTAATGATTGTTTAGTTTTCACACCAAGAGTGTTAAACGTTAATCATTTTAAAGGCGATAGTTGTGAAAAGTTGGTTGCGTAACTCGGTTAGAGTCGTACGTTGTGTGTGTGGTCCAATTCTTGTAGTATTGTTGACGCCAAGTTACTCGAACCTTCAGTATTTTTCTCCTCACCTTAAGCAAGTATTGTTACCTTACATCGTCGTTCGCGTAGTTTAGAGAAAGTTCGAGGCGTCAGTGAACAAAGTATAAATATAGGCGAATATTAGTTAGCGAAAGAAAACATGATGTTTAATCGAGATAATGAGAATAATTTTTCCTGTCGAAGAGTGTTCTAAAGTAATTGAACCTATCTGTGTAGACTTTGACGAAAAGGAGACAATTATTTAAGTTCAGGATACAACTATGGTAACCCACAGGGTAACATAAGTGAATTATTCAATGATTTGTATTGTGAGAAAAGAAGATAAAGAAAAATAATTCATCTTGCCAATTGGATTCTAAAGTAATTGAATCAGCCTTTGTGGACTTTTGACAGGAAGTGAGAATTATTTAGAGTTTTAGATAAAATAATTTTTGTTCATACGTTTGACTTGTTTTGAATATATTTTAAAACGAGTGGATTGTGTGCTGTCCGTATATTTTTCGAATTTATCGCTAACACGTCACAGACACCTAATGTAGAAGAATTTCAGCCCATACACATAAAACCCTGACAATATATATATATAGATGTTATGTCCAATCGCATTCCTACCTCACATTCTTTTGATCAAACCAGTAAAATAAGACAACAACACGATATAATCCTACCATAAAAAAGTAAAAAAATCTATACTACTGAATAATTGTATATATTAAGTACCAAAACCAATGCTGCTAGATAAACATAAACAATAAGTACCAAAAGCTTTACTCCTGAGTACTTATATACATTAATTACCAAAAGCAATATATCTAAATGAATATAAACAATAAATACCAAAAACAGTACTACTGAGTAATTGTATATATTAAGTACCCAAATAATAAAGCTAGATAAATATAAATAACAAGTACGAAAAGCTATGAAAATGAATAATTATATACATTAAGTACCATAAACAATAATTATCGAAAGCTACGTTAGTGAATAATTATGCAAAGTAAGTACAAAAAAAAATAATAATAATACCGCAAGATAATTATAAACATTTAGTGCCAAAAGTTATACGACTGAGTAATTATGAACATTAAGTACCAAAAACAATACAGCTAAATAAATATAAATAACAAGCACCAAAAGCTATACTACTGAGTAATTATGAAAGTTAAGTATCAAAAACAATACAGCTACATAAATATAAATAAGAAGTACCAAAAACAATACAGCTAAATAAATATAAACAATAAGTACTAAAAGCTATACCACTGAGTAATTATATAATTAAGTACCAAAAACAATACAGCTAAATAAATACGAATAATAAGCACCAAAAGCTATACTACTGAGTAATTATAAACATTAGTTAACAAAAGCAATACAGCTAAATAAATATAAACAATAAGCACCAAAAGCTATACTACTGAGTAATTATATAATTAAGTACCAAAAACAATACAGCTAAATAAATATAAACAATAAGCACCAAAAGCTATACCACTGAGTAATTATATAATTAAGTACCAAAAACAATACAGCTAAATAAATATAAATAATAAGCACCAAAAGCTATGCCACTGAGTAATTATGAACATTAGTTACCAAAAACAATACAGCTAAATAAATATAAACAATAAGCACCAAAAGCTATACCACTGAGTA
>NW_013676786.1:16453-17790 GCF_000517525.1 Limulus polyphemus | reverse complement strand
GTCTTACACTGCAAAATTAGGGACGGCTAGCGCAGATAGCCCTCGTGTAGCTTTGTGCGAAATTCAAAAACAAACAAACAAGTAAAACAAACCTTATTGGTTTTCCTTTCCAGGTATTGAGGAACACTCAGCATTAGGCTTAGTAAACACTAATGCACGAGTGCAAACGAGCACACAGGAAGTAGTACTTATACTTAAGCATTTCTTTCAAATTAATTATTACATGTATTTTTACAAAGTTATTGGTATATATTTAGAGATTATGCAAATAAAATATGAAAACTATAAAATGAATAAAAGTAGTTTTATTCTCAACCTAAAATCACCTTTTAGCGTTTTTGACCTAGGTAAAGTTTCTGAAATTCAAAATCAAAGTTCAAGTACAAATATTGTTAAAAAGTCAGATTTTTAGGTTTATAACAACTTTCATCTATGTACTAAAATCGTACACAACTGCATGAATATTAACGTAATATTTTTGATCTTACCTCGCAGTTTCGGGTCCTTTGATGATCGGAAGATGAATTCAAGACATTTATTTCCGCCGCTTCTCATTTCTTCTACTTTCCCTACTAAAGATGATCGTGAAACAAAGTTAAAAATAAAAATTTGGCAGCTTTAAATTTTTATATTTTTCGGTCATGACGTTTTCATCGAGTCGTTCGTCGAAAACAAAGAAAAAAAATCATATTTGAAGTCTCGTTGTGCGTACTAACATTATCATTGACGTAATACATATATATATGATATTGAGTCTGCCTTATATAATGTAGTGTTGACACATGGGGTATTATCAGTCACTTTGTACATTGTACATTAAATTTCTTAAAATATAATACATTTGTCGCTATAAAATATTTTGACAATAAGCATATGTAGGGCACATATTTTGTTAAGGTAAGAACAATTATCACAAGGCTAATATTCAACATATTGCTATACGAATGAGGCACACTACGTGGTAGATCTAACGTTTATTACATTGTGCACTTCACAATGAACTAGTGTTATGTTTTGTGTTTTCATGAAAAGGTACTTTAATGATAGCAGTGGGTTCAAAAGAGTTAACTAACATGAAATTCCTGTATTCAACGGTTCCTCAAAGTTCATGTATGTCTGATTATGTGTACCTGCTTAACATGAACTTCATCAAAGTTCATGTATGTCTGATTATGTGTAGCTGTTTAACATGAAAGTTCATGTATGTCTGATTATGTGTACCTGTTTAACATGAAAGTTCATGTATGTCTGATTATGTGTACCTGTTTAACATGAAAGTTCATGTATGTCTGATTATGTGTACCTGTTTAACATGAAAGTTCATGTATGTCTGATTA
>NW_013676786.1:13839-15453 GCF_000517525.1 Limulus polyphemus | reverse complement strand
GTTTAACATGAAAGTTCATCTATGTCTGATTATGTGTACCTGTTTAACATGAAAGTTCATGTATGTCTGATTATGTGTACCTGTTTAACATGAAAGTACATGTATGTCTGATTATGTGTAACTGTTTAACATGAAAGTTCATGTGTCTGAATATGTATACCTCTTTAACATGAAAGTTCATGTATTTCTGATTATGTGTACCTGTTTAACATGAAAGTTCATGTATGTCTGATTATTTGTACCATCTTAACATGAAAGTACATGTATGTCTGATTATGTGTACCTGTTTAAAATGAAAGTTCATGTATGTCTGATTATGTGTACCTTCTTAACATGAAAGTTCATGTATGTCTGATTATGTGTACCTGTTTAGTAGTAAAATCTAGTCGAGCTCTTCGTTTACCGGCGTTAACTTGGAGCGCTGTACGCGTTTCTCGTCCAATAGGAGTTGAGGCTGATGTTGTCGATTTCAGAATTAGACGCATCTCGAGCTTCGTACTTGGTCCGTTTGAGAGAAACTCCTTCTATAAAAGATAACGTATGTAGAAATGATTTCTCAGTTTACGTGAACAAATTGTGGTAAGTTTTATTAACCCTGGACAAACAATATTCAATAGTTGTAAGTTGTATAATCCAATTATTGTTTGTACAGACGAGAGTAAGAATTGTTAAAGGGGTCATGGCTGAGATAGCGGGGGTTTGGAGATGTAAAGACATTAATACAAACTTGACAAGCTGTGAATACGAAGATAACAAAACTAACGAGACTACAATCTTACCCGATTACTTGACCTTTAATGAAGAAAGTATGAGGGAAATAGCTGTGTATAGTATACTGTTTGTCATAGCCGCGACCGGTAACCTCCCGGTCTTTATCAGCTTGCTCAGGAATCGCCAGCGAAAATCTCCCGTCAAACTAATGATGTTAAACTTGGCTGTTGCGGATCTTATTGTTACGTTTGTGATGATCCCCCTCGAAATTTCCTGGCGTATCACAGTCGAATGGATCGCAGGAACTCTGATCTGTAAGATTATGCTTTTCCTTCGAGCGTTTGGACCTTATCTGTCATCCATGATACTTGTCTGCATCAGCTTGGACAGATATTTCGCCATTGTCCATCCTCTGAAACTTAACGACGCCAAGCGGAGAAGCAAGGTAATGCTAGCGTGTGCTTGGCTTACGAGCCTCATCTGTGCTGCACCTCAGGTGAGTTTTATATTAAGAACCGAGTGATTTAGATAAACCATATGTTGAATAAAATGAAAACTCCACCATGATCAGTGCACATTACACCCTTGAGATTATGAACGAATCACCTTATAGCGTAGAGAGGATTTCTTCTTAACGTTTCGTTGAAACAGCGTAAAAACTGTTCAAGTAGTCGTTATTAAAGTGAGGATAATGATGTGTAGCAAGTTTAATCCACCTTACAAAATGGCAAAGTAGGTTTTAGATCAGTCACTTCCGGTTGTAGTCGGTTTGTCTGCTCTTCCGGTTAGGGTGGGGAAAATGATGTGTAGCAAGTTTAATCCACCTTACAAAATGGCAAAGTAGGTTTTTAGATCAGCCACTTCCGGTTGTAGTCGGTTTGTCTGCTCTTCCGGTTAGGTGGG
>NW_013676786.1:10454-12839 GCF_000517525.1 Limulus polyphemus | reverse complement strand
AGATCAGCCACTTCCGGTTGTAGTCGGTTTGTCTGCTCTTCCGGTTAGGGTGGGGAAAATGATGTGTAGCAAGTTTAATCCACCTTACAAAATGGCAAAGTAGGTTTTTAGATCAGCCACTTCCGGTTGTAGTCGGTTTGTCTGCTCTTCCGGTTAGCGTCAAAAAGTTTGCTTTATGCAACTAGTAAGTCTGATTATGTGAGGTTATGATGAGGTGGTGCTGGTTGAGGAAAACTTTTGTAGACTTTGTTATGATGAGGTGGTGCTGGTTGAGGAAAACTTGCAGACTTTGTTATGATGAGGTGGTGCTGGTTGAGGAAAAGTTTTGTAGACTTTGTTATGATGAGGTGGTGCTGGTTGAGGAAAACTTTTGTAGACTTTGTTATGATGAGGTGGTGCTGGTTGAGGAAAACTTGCAGACTTTGTTATAATGAGGTGGTACTGGTTGAGGAAGATTTTTGTAGACTTTGTTATGATGAGGTGGTGCTGGTTGAGAGAGAGATGTATGTAGACTTTGTTATGAAGAGGTGGTGCTGGTTGAGGAAAAGTTTTGTAGACTTTGTTATGATGAGGTGGTGATGGTTGAGGGATACTTTTGTAGACTTTGTTATGAAGAGGTGGTGCTGGTTGAGAGAGAGATGTATGTAGACTTTGTTATGAAGAGGTGGTGCTGGTTGAGGAAAAGTTTTGTAGACTTTGTTATGATGAGGTGGTGCTGGTTGAGAGAGAGATGTATGTATATTCCGCTTTGTGTACCTAGAATAGAGAGAAAAGGGGGGAGGTTGTGTATTGTATACAGTGATTAAAGTGTCATTTGTATAGAGTTTATAAATGATAAAGTAGAACCTAAATCTGTCAAATATTATAGCTTCCTAACGTCGTCTAAAGATTCTGTAGCGGCAAATAAGTTGTCGAATCATCGTTAATTGTGTGAAACTAATAGTACACATAATTTAAAAAATATGTAGAGTGTAGTGCGAAAAACACAACATTTCTTTGTTAAAATACATAATGTATGCCCTCTTAAAAACGTAAATGTACGTATTACTTTAGAAAAACGTGTATATGTGTTGTCTTAGGAACCAAACATAATTGTCGAAGAAACATAAATGGTCCAGGATGTATTGTACAATGATCCTGGGATAAACTAAACGGTCCAGGATGTATTGTACTAGGATCCTGGGATAAACTAAATGGTCCAGAATGTATTGTACTAGGATCCTGGAATAAACTAAATGGTCCAGAATGTATTGTACTAGGATCCTGGGATAAACTAAATGGTCTAGGATGTATTGTACTAGGATCCTGGGATAAACTAAATGGTCCAGGATGTATTGTACTAGGATCCTGGGATAAACTAAATGGTCTAGGATGTATTGTACTAGGATCCTGGGATAAACTAAATGGTCTAGGATGTATTGTACTAGGATCCTGGGATAAACTAAATGGTCCAGGATGTATTGTACTATAATCCTGGGATGAACTAAATGGTCCAGAATGTATTGTACAAGGATCCTGGGATAAACTAAATGGTCCAGGATGTATTGTACAAGGATCCTGGGATAAACTAAATGGTCCAGGATGTATTGTACTGTAATCCTGGGATAAACTAAATGGTCCAGAATGTATTGTACAAGAATCCTGGGATAAACTAAATGGTTCAGGATGTATTGTACTAGGATCGTGGGATAAACTAAATGGTCCAGGATGTATTGTACTATAATCCTGAGATAAATTAAATGGTCCAGGATGTATTGTACTATAATCCTGGGATAAACTAAATGGTCCAGGATGTATTGTACTATAATCCTGGGATAAACTAAATGGTCCAGGATGTATTGTACTAGGATCCTGGGATAAACTAAATGGTCCAGGATGTATTGTACTATAATCCTGGGATAAACTAAATGGTCCAGGATGTATCGTACAAGGATCGTGGGATAAACTAAATGGTCCAGGATGTATTGTACTAGGATCGTGGGATAAACTAAATGGTCCAGGATGTATTGTACAAGGATCCTGGGATAAACTAAATGGTCCAGGATGTATTGTACTATAATCCTGGGATAAACTAAATGGTCCAGAATGTATTGTACTATAATCCTGGGATAAACTAAATGGTCCAGAATGTATTATACTAGGATCGTAGGGATAAACTAAATGGTCCAGGATGTATTGTACTAGGATCGTGGGATAAACTAAATGGTCCAGAATGTATTATACTAGGATCGTGGGATAAACTAAATGGTCCAGGATGTATTGTACTATAATCCTGGGATAAACTAAATGGTCCAGAATGTATTATACTAGGATCGTGGGATAAACTAAATGGTCCAGGATGTATTGTACTATAATCCTGGGATAAACTAAATGGTCCAGAATGTA
>NW_013676786.1:5955-9921 GCF_000517525.1 Limulus polyphemus | reverse complement strand
GCACACTTACTAAGATTTAGTTATACAACATGCACTAACAAACAAAGATAACTTAGCACACTTACTAAGATTTAGTTATACAACATGCATTAACAAACAAAGATAACTTGTCACACTTACTAAGATTTAGTTATATAATATGCACTAACAAACAAAGATAACTTAGCACACTTACTAAGATTTAGTTATACAACATGCATTAACAAACAAAGATAACTTGTCACACTTACTAAGATTTAGTTATACAACATGCACTAACAAACAAAGATAACTTAGCACACTTACTAAGATTTAGTTATACAACATGCATTAACAAACAAAGATAACTTAGCACACTTACTAAGATTTAGTTATACAACATGCACTAACAAACAAAGATAACTTAGCACACTTACTAAGATTTAGTGATATAATACTGTAGATGTGTTTTCACAACCCTATCCATATCCTGCTCTAGTTTTACATGCCACAGTGTAACGAAGGCTCTGATTGGCTAGCCAGATGTATCTTGCATTAGAATTAATAAATCCACGATATCTTTTTGACTGACTTAGAACTTATTTTGCATATATTTTTCTGTTTTTAGTTTATCGGGCGCAGGAAATTCATTAATACGCTTGGAGCTGGTTTTAGAATAAAATCTCACCAGAATATCACCGTTCATTTCTGTACGGTTTCATAAGACGAATACTAATAACGACTGTTTGTGTAACGAGCATTGGAGAGGAACCTATAGGTTTCTTGTTTGTTTGTTGAATATCGCGCAAAGCTACTGGAACGTACAACTGGAAATTACTTTCAGTCAGACCCTCGTGGCAATACTTCAAAACACAAAAATGTTCACATTAAATCCCACACTTCTGACTCGAAGGCAGTTAGCATGTATATATTATATTTTCACAGACCTCCTGTATTTACTATCAGCTACTTCCATCACTCTCTATATATAAGTATCAGTTGAGATAAGCTAGTAATTTATTCTTTGATATTGAAATGAGTGTTTTTAATATTCTATTTATTTTTAAACCATCTGAAACAACAGAGACATATTAAAAGACCCCTCTTGTCATCAGTAAAACGTTTAACACGCATTTCTTAGATAAATGTAGAACGAATTGAACCTAAATTAAACAGGTTCATGGTAAGGTCAACAATTAAAGGAAACTTACCTTCAAACTAAGCATTAAGATGACTTAACATTACTGTACATAATCTCCGTTTACCTACAAACTAAGAATTAAAAAGACTTAACATTACTGTACATAATCTACGTTTACCTACAAACTAAGCATTAAGATGACTTAACATTACTGTACATAATCTCCGTTTACCTACAAACTGAGCATTAAGAAGACTTAACATTACTGTACATAATCTCCGTTTACCTACAAACTAAGAATTAAGAAGACTTAACATTACTGTACATAATCTACGTTTACCTACAAACTAAGAATTAAGAAGACTTAACATTACTGTACATAATCTACGTTTACCTACAAACTGAGCATTAAGATGACTTAACATTACTGTACACAATCTCAGTTTACCTACAAACTAAGAATTAAGAAGACTTAACATTACTGTACATAATCTACGTTTACCTACAAACTGAGCATTAAGATGACTTAACATTACTGTACATAATCCCCGTTTACCTACAAACTAAGAATTAAGATGACTTAACATTACTGTACATAATCCCCGTTTACCTACAAACTGAGCATTAAGATGACTTAACATTACTGTACATAATCTCCGTTTACCTACAAACTAAGAATTAAGATGACTTAACATTACTATACATAATCTCCGTTTACCTACAAACTAAGAATTAAGATGACTTAACATTACTAGTTTCGCTAGTATTATACACCAAACTCAACACGTTTCGCCAGTATTATACAACCAAACTCAACACGTTTCGCCAGTATTATAAACCACACTCAACACGTTTCGCCAGTATTATAAACCACACTCAACACGTTTCGCCAGTATTATACCAGACCGAAACATTTGGAGTCTTCTTATTTTTTGGTACAATTGAAACACAAACCAAAGTATTTTGTAAATGAAATATTAGCCCGGCATGGGCAGGTGGTTAGGACGCTCGACTCGCAATCTGAAGGTCGCGGGTTCGAATCCCTGTCACACCAAACATGCTCGCCTCTTTCAGCCGTGGGGGCTTTATAATGTGCCGGTCAATCCCACTATTCGTTGGTAAAAGAGTAGTGCAAGAGTTGGCGGTGGGTGGTGACGACTAGTTGCCTTCCCTTTAGTCTTACACTGCTAAATTAGGGACGGCTAGCGCAGATAGTCCCCGTGTAGCTTTGCGCGAAGTTCAAAAACAAACAAACAAACAAATGTAATGTTGTTATTACTGCAATAATCACCTGGTCAGAAAGCGATTCGTGCTAGGTGATCGATGTACACATGTGCTTGATCTTTTCAAGATCACGTGCAGTTTTATTTATAAACCATAATATTTGACACGTGACATTAGGGTTAAACAAGCCTAACCAATAACGTGTCACATAATTTTTAAGCCATGATAAATGTTTGTACAAACGCAAACATCAACTTGTAACATTTTTTTTTCTGAGATTTGAGGTGTGTAACATCGTAGTCGAATAAGCCTAACCTGTAACATTCAACCCCCCCAACTTGTAACTTAAAGTTTTTTTGGAGAGGGGGTTGGATGTTTGATACTGTAGTCGAATAAGCCTAACCTGTAACATTCAACCCCCCCCCCCCCAACTTGTAACTTAAAGTTTTTTTGGAGAGGGGGTTGGATGTTTGATACTGTAGTCGAATAAGCCTAATCTGTAACATTCAACCCACCCAACTTGTAACTTAAAGATTTTTTGGAGAGGGAGGTTGGATGTTTGATATTGTAGTCGAATAAGCCTAACCTGTAACATTCAGCCCCACCAACTTGTAACTTAAAGTTTTTTGGAGAGGGGGTTGGATGTTTGATACTGTAGTCGAATAAGCCTAACCTGTAACATGATTTTTAAGTAATTATACTTTTGTTACATAATATTTAGCTTTAAGTTTTCTATCAAATGACGTAACTGTGGTTAAATACGTTTTATTTTTAATGTGAATTCAAAAGCTTATCACGGTTAAAAATCACTTGATTTTGTAGATCTACCGATACAACGCTAAAAGTCGAGTTTCGATACCCGTGATTAAATTAAATGAATCATATTCTTCCATAAAACAAAACTCACCCAATTCATTACACGTTATTAATACAGTGTATAAAGATATTCCGAAATGGCCTTGCACGTGCTAGTATATATGATGTATAAGTAAACTACATTAAAGTGATCTCGGGGACTTCATAAAGCATGTTGATGTTTTATCTCCAAGCTTTGTGAACGTGGACAAATATTATCTTAAACCAAACTATCCGGTAGTTAGTTCAGAAAATGCCTAATGCTTCAATCTAGTGACGTCAATGAGAAGTCTTGCGGGACTTGGTCCTGGCCTAGAATTCAGTATAGACAAGCTGAGATATCATACTTTTGAAAGTATTACTAAACTCAACACGTCGGAACTGAAGGCTAGAACAGTTGAATTTATATACAAGCAGTTATGACTTCTAGCCTGTCCCACTGGTTAGGTTGTTTGTTAGAGCTATCCGCGCTAACCTTCCCTAGACTGGAAGGAAGGCGGTTGGTCAACAACACCCACCGCCAAACACTTGGGTTATTTTTTGGCTTAATAACGGGATTTGACCGGCACTCTTATAACGCATCCACGTCCCCAAAGAGAGAATATGTTAATTATAAGACTGTTCATTATCAGACTATTCATTATAAGGCTGTAAATTATAAGACTGTTCATTATAAGACTGTTCATTATCAGACTGTTCATTATAAGGTTGTAAATTATAAGGCTGTAAATTATAAGACTGTTCATTATAAGACTGTTCATTATCAGACTGTTCATTATAAGGCTGTA
>NW_013676786.1:3705-5292 GCF_000517525.1 Limulus polyphemus | reverse complement strand
TACAGCCTTATAATGAACAGTCTGATAATGAACAGTCTTATAATGAACAGTCTTATAATTTACAGCCTTATAATTTACAACCTTATAATGAACAGTCTGATAATGAACAGTCTTATAATGAACAGTCTTATAATTTACAGCCTTATAATTTACAACCTTATAATGATCAATCTTATAATTAACAGTCTTATAATGATCACTGATCATTATAAGGCTGTTCATTATAAGACTGTAAATTATAAGACTGTTCATTATAAGGCTGTTCATTATAAGACTGTTCATTATAAGACTGTAAATTATAAGACTGTTCATTATAATACTGATCATTATAAGACTGTAAATTATAAGACTGTTCATTATAAGGCTGTTCATTATAAGACTGTTCATTGTAAGACTGTTGATTATAAGACTGTAAATTATAAGGCTGTTCATTATAAGACTGTAAATTATAAGACTGTTCATTATAAGACTGATCATTATAAGACTGTTCATTATAAGGCTGTAAATTATAAGACTGTTCATTATAAGACTGTAAATTATAAGACTGTTCATTATAAGGCTGTAAATTATAAGGCTGTTCATTATAAGACTGTAAATTATAAGGCTGTTCATTATAAGACTGTTCATTATAAGGCTGTTCATTATAAAACTGTTCATTATAAGACTGATCATTATAAGGCTGTTAATTATAAGACTGTAAATTATAAGACTGTTCATTATAAGACTGTTCATTATAAGACTGGACTGTTCATTATAAGACTGTTCATTATAAGACTGATCATTATAAGACTGTTCATTATAAGACTGATCATTATAAGACTGTAAATTATAAGACTGTTCATTATAAGACTGATCATTATAAGACTGTTAATTATAAGACTGATCATTATAAGGCTGTAAATTATAAGACTGTTAATTATAAGACTGATCATTATAAGACTGTTAATTATAAGTTATAATAAACAGCCTTATAATGAACAGTCTTATAATGATCAGTCTTATAATGAACAGTCTTATAATGAACAGTATTATAATGAACAGTATTATAATGAACAGTCTTATAATTTACAGCCTTATAATGAATAGTCTTATAATTTATATTCTTATAATTGACAGTCTTATAATGAACAGCCTTATAATGAACAGTCTTATAATGAACAGTCTTATAATAAACAGCCTTATAATGAACAGTCTTATAATGATCAATCTTATAATGAACAGTCTTATAATTTGCAGTCTTATAATGAACAGCCTTATAATTTACAGCCTTATAATGAACAGTCTTATAATTTACAGTCTTATAATGAACAGTCTTATAATTTACAGTCTTATAATTTACAGCCTTATAATGAACAGTCTGATAATGAACAGTCTTATAATTTACAGTCTTATAATGATCAGTCTTATAATGAACAGTCTTATAATGAACAGTCTGATAATGAACAGTCTTATAATTTACAGTCTTATAATGATCAGTCTTATAATGAACAGTCTTATAATGAACAGTCTGATAATGAACAGTCTTATAATTTACAGTCTTATAATGATCAGTCTTATAATGAACAGTCTTATAATGAACAGTCTGAT
>NW_013676786.1:0-3241 GCF_000517525.1 Limulus polyphemus | reverse complement strand
ATCAGACTGTTCATTATAAGACTGTTCATTATAAGACTGATCATTATAAGACTGTAAATTATAAGACTGTTCATTATCAGACTGTTCATTATAAGACTGTTCATTATAAGACTGATCATTATAAGACTGTAAATTATAAGACTGTTCATTATCAGACTGTTCATTATAAGACTGTTCATTATAAGACTGATCATTATAAGACTGTAAATTATAAGACTGTTCATTATCAGACTGTTCATTATAAGGCTGTAAATTATAAGACTGTAAATTATAAGACTGTTCATTATAAGAATGTTCATTATCAGACTGTTCATTATAAGACTGTTTATTATAAGACTGTAAATTATAAGACTGTTCATTATAAGACTGTAAATTATAAGACTGTTCATTATAAGGCTGTAAATTATAAGGCTGTTCATTATAAGACTGTAAATTACAAGACTGTTCATTATAAGGCTGTTCATTATAAGACTGTAAATTATAAGACTGTTCATTATAAGACTGATCATTATAAGGCTGTAAATTATAAGGCTGTTCATTATAAGACTGCAAATTATAAGACTGTTCATTATAAGGCTGTAAATTTAAAGGCTGTTCAATATAAGACTGTAAATTATAAGACTGTTCATTATAAGGCTGTTCATTATAAGACTGTTCATTATAAGGCTGTTCATTATAAGACTGTTCATTATAAGACTGATCATTATAAGACTGATCATTATAAGGCTGTTAATTATAAGACTGTAAATTATAAGACTGTTCATTACAAGACTGATCATTATAAGACTGTTCATTATAAGACTGTTCATTATAAAACTGATAATTATAAGACTGATCATTATAAGACTGTTAATTATAAGACTGATCATTATAATACTGATCATTATAAGACTGTAAATTATAAGACTGTTAATTATAATACTGATCATTATAAGACTGTAAATTATAAGACTATTCATTTTAAGGCTGTTCATTATAAGACTGATCATTATAAGACTGTAAATTATAAGACTGTTCATTATAAGACTGTTCATTATAATACTGATCATTATAAGGCTGTAAATTATAAGGCTGTTCATTATAAGGCTGTTCATTATAAGACTGTAAATTATAAGACTGTTCATTATAAGACTGTTCATTATAAGACTGATCATTATAAGGCTGTTAATTATAAGACTGATCATTATAATACTGATCATTATAAGACTAAATTATAAGGCTGTTCATTATAAGACTGTTCATTATAAGGCTGTTCATTATAAGACTGTAAATTATAAGGCTGTTCATTATAAGACTGTTCATTATAAGGCTGTTCATTATAAGACTGTTCATTATAAGACTGATCATTATAAGGCTGTTAATTATAAGACTGTAAATTATAAGACTGTTCATTATAAGACTGTTAATTATAAGACTGATCATTATAATACTGATCATTATAAGGCTGTTCATTATAAGACTGTTCATTATAAGACTGTTCATTATAAGACTGATCATTATAAGACTGTTCATTATAAGGCTGTTTATTATAAGACTGTTCATTATAAGAATGTTCATTATAAGACTGATCATTATAAGACTGTTCATTATAAGACTGATCATTATAAGACTGTAAATTATAAGACTGTTCATTATAAGACTGATCATTATAAGACTGTTAATTATAAGAATGTAAATTATAAGGCTGTAAATTATAAGACTGTTCATTATAATACTGTTCATTATAAGGCTGTAAATTATAAGGCTGTTCATTATAAGACTGTTCATTATAAGGCTGTAAATTATAAGGCTGTTCATTATAAGACTACAAATTATAAGACTGTTCATTATAAGACTGATCATTATAAGACTGTTCATTATAAGACTGATCATTATAAGACTGTAAATTATAAGACTGTTCATTATAATACTGATCATTATAAGACTGTAAATTATAAGACTGTTCATTATAAGACGATCAGTATTATAATGAACAGTCTTATAATTTACAGTCTTATAATTTACAGTCTTATAATGATCAGTTTTATAATGATCAATTATAAGACTGTTCAATATAAGACTGTAAATTATAAGACTGTTCATTATAAGGCTGTTCATTATAAGACTGTAAATTATAAGACTGTTCATTATAAGGCTGTTCATTATAAGACTGTTCATTATAAGACTGTAAATTATAAGACTGTTCATTATAAGACTGTTCATTATAAGGCTGATCATTATAAGACTGTAAATTATAAGACTGTTCATTATAAGGCTGTTCATTATAAGACTGTTCATTATAAGACTGTTAATTATAAGACTGATCATTATAAGACTGTAAATTATAAGACTGTTCATTATAAGACTGTTCATTATAAGGCTGATCATTATAAGACTGTAAATTATAAGACTGTTCATTATAAAACTGTTAATTATAAGACTGTTCATTATAAGACTGATCATTATAAGACTGTTCATTATAAGACTGTAAATTATAAGACTGTTCATTATAAGGCTGCTCATTATAAGACTGTTCATTATAAGACTGTAAATTATACCAGTGACACACAAAGATATATATATATATATATATTGTGTGACGGTTTCTATTGTCGAACGGGCTCTTTTGGATTGTACGTTTTATTTATTTCACTACACTTTCATGAACTAATGATAGGCCTAATTTCACTTTCCTGGAACAACAGTTCCTGTAATCCGATGACGTTTTAGAAACCTGGATACAGTACACTGTTTTGGTAACGTCCGTTTGCTTCATACCATTTTTGGACAGTCGAACAATTTAATGCCCTATAACTTTTGGCACGTGACTCTACACCAAGTAGAAAGAGAGAGAGAAAAAAAACATTGACCTGTTTCGAAACAGATTATACCAAAAGCACACCCTTTTCTACAAAACAGGTGTGTTTGTGTGTTTTGATGCTCAAATAAACTTATATAGACCAGAATAACAACTCGTACATGTTTGTCCGATCATACCTTCTCTGTTACAACTCGGTCATTTACTCAATATCTACTCCATGTATGTAGAGAATAACATCAATGTAAACATTTGGGTCAAGACTGTATTGTAACAGATTCACTAGTAATTTAAACATTTGGGTCAAGACTGTATTGTAACAGATTTACTGGTAATTTAAACATTTGGGTCAAGACTGTATTGTAACAGATTCACTAGTAATTTAAACATTTGGGTCAAGACTGTATTGTAACAGATTCACTGGTAATTTAAACATTTGGGTCA
>NW_013676785.1:10137-15656 GCF_000517525.1 Limulus polyphemus | reverse complement strand
ATGTAACATTATTAACAACATGAAGTAGGTGTACTGATCATGTAACATCATTAACAACATGAAGTAGGTGTACTGATCATGTAACATCATTAACAACATGAAGTAGATGTAGTGATCATGTAACATTATTAACAACATGACGTAGGTGTACTGACCATGTAACATCATTAACAACATGAAGTAGGTGTACTGATCATGTAACATCATTAACAACACGAAGTAGATGTAGTGATCATGTAACATTATTAACAACATGAAGTAGATGTAGTGATCATGTAACATCATTAACAACATGAAGTAGGTGTACTGATCATGTAACATTATTAACAACATGAAGTAGGTGTACTGATCATGTAACATTATTAACAACATAAAGTAGATGTAGTGATCATGTAACATCATTAACAACATGAAGTAGGTGTACTGATCATGTAACAATGTTAACAACATGAAGTAGGTGTACTGATCATGTAACATTATTAACAACATGAAGTAGGTGTACTGATCATGCAACATTATTAACAACATGAAGTAGGTGTACTGATCATGTAACATTATTAACAACATGAAGTAGGTGTACTAATCATGTAACATTATTAACAACATGAAGTAGGTGTACTGATCATGCAACATTATTAACAACATGAAGTAGTTGTACTGATCATGTAACATTATTAACAACATGAAGTAGGTGTACTAATCATGTAACATTATTAACAATATGAAGTAGGTGTATTGATCATGTAACATTATTAACAACATGAAGTAGGTGTACTGATCATGTAACATTATTAACAACATGAAGTAGGTGTACTAATCATGTAACATTATTAACAACATGAAGTAGGTGTACTGATCATGCAACATTATTAACAACATGAAGTAGGTGTACTGATCATGTAACAGTATTAACAACATGAAGTAGGTGTACTGATCATGCAACATTATTACCAACATGAAGTAGGTGTACTGATCATGTAACAATGTTAACAACATGAAGTAGGTGTACTGATCATGTAACAATGCTAACAACATGAAGTAGGTGTACTGATCATGTAACAATGTTAACCAATAGTCCTGCTGATTGAGCGAGATGTTTCCTGTTATACAAAACAGACTGTAATATCATTAACAACATGAAGTAGGTGTACTGATCATGTAACAATGTTAACCAATAGTCCTGCTGATTGAGCGAGATGTTTCCTGTTATACAAGACAGACTGTAATATCATTAACAACATGAAGTAGGTGTACTTATCATGTAACATTATTAACAACATGAAGTAGGTGTACTGATCATGTAACATTATTAACAACATGAAGTAGGTGTACTGATCATGCAACATTATTATCAACATGAAGTAGGTGTACTTATCATGTAACAATGTTAACCAATAGTCCTGCTGATTGAGCGAGATGTTTCCTGTTAGACTGTAATATCAGAACCACTTTTATTACCTTTGTTTATTTTTCAACAGTACACTTCTCTAACTTCCAATATCCTGGTTTAGAAATTATATCCTTATTATTTTAAACAACCCACAAATGATCCGCCATGTTTTTCCCTTGCTGGTAGCACCACTAGTATTGTAGACTGGTTGTTAATAATGTTGCATGACGAGAGTTGTCTTGTTCAGAGAAACTTTACTGAGTTTTAAAACGTTGAAACAGCCACATTTATTTTACTGTTAAGTACGTACTTTAAAGTTAAAAGCACTTAGGATTCGTATTTATATACAGTCACGATTCTATTTGGAATCTATTACTACACAGTTTATAAACACAGATAATTATATTTCTAAAGCTCCATGTGCACAGTTAACTCTTCGTCAACCTGAAATGAGAGGAACGTTAAAAAAAATCAGAATTTAATTTTCTGTTTTCAAGACGATCTACGTTTAGTTCAGTGTGTTATATTCGACGACGTTAAAAGCACGTGCTCCTGGCTTCTCAGATATGTAACAACAATTCTCCATTCCTGATAACTGACGAGTGCTTGACGAGATTAATGCACGTGCTCGTTGTTACGAAAGCATGAAACAACATTTAAAAGGTAATTCCAGTCAGAGCAGAAAAATCAAAGAAATGAAACGTAAGGTATGTAATGCAATCTGTCAGGAACCTCACATTTACGTATGTTGGAATTCAAGGCTTATGTAGTATGTATTTTAGTTAATTTGTCAGGGAATATAGAGACGTCAGTAGAGTTTTCAGAATTAACTAAAATAAACTTTATTTTTCAGAGCGATATACACCACGATACTTGCCGTAGTGAGATAAATATCTCGTGGTGTTTAAGTACTATATAACAGAATCTTAAAGAAGATTTTTCACACAGTGTGAGAGAATCTTGAAAGGGATTGGTTACTAGTTTGTAATTATACTAAACAGGCATTGGTTTACCTCAAAACTGTATTTCTAGCTGCTGGTTACCTCGGTTGTCTCTAAGTTTTCCTTCCATTAGATATTCATCGTTTGAACATACGTGTGTGCTTACTGACCGAGTTGTCTGTTAAGTAACATAGTACTTTAATAAAACTACAGTAAAACTTTAATAAAGCTATAATAAAACTATGTCAAAACTATAATAAAACTACTGTAAAATTTTAATAAAGCTATAACACAACGTTAATAAAACTACAGCAAAACTTTAATAAAACTATAATAAAGCTATAACACAACTTTAATAAAACTACAGTAAAACTTTAATAAAGCTATAATAAAACTATGTCAAAACTTTAACAAAACTACAGTAAAACAATAATAAAACTATAATAAAGCTATAACACAACTTTAATAAAACTACAGTAAAATTTTAATAAAACTATAATAAAACTATGTCAAAACTTTAATAAAACTACAGTAAAACTTTAATAAAGCTATAATAAAACTATGTCAAAACTATAATAAAACTACAGTAAAACTTTAATAAAGCTATGTCAAAACTATAATAAAACTACAGTAAAACTATAATAAAACTATGTCAAAACTTTAATAAAACTACAGTAAAACTTTAATAAAGCTATAATAAAACTATGTCAAAACTTTAATAAAACTACAGTAAAACTATAATAAAGCTATGTCAAAACTTTAATAAAACTACAGTAAAACAATAATAAAACTTTAATAAAGCTATAACACAACGTTAATAAAACTATGTCAAAACTTTAATAAAACTTATTTAAAACTTGGGATACACATATTAATATATATTGTACTTATTTAAAACTTGGGACATACATATTAATATATATTGTACTTATTTAAAACTTGGGACACACATATTAATATATATTGTACTTGTTTAAAACTTGGGACATACATATTAATATATATATATTGTACTTATTTAGAACTTGGGACACACACATATTAATATATATTGTACTTATTTAAAACTTGGGACACACATATTAATATATATTGTACTTATTTAAAACTTGGGACACACATATTAATATTAATATATATTGTACTTATTTAAAACTTGGGACACACATATTAATATATATTGTACTTGTTTAAAACTTGGGATACACATATTAATATATATTGTCCTTATTTAGAACTTGGGACACACATATTAATATTAATATATATTGTACTTATTTAAAACTTGGGACACACATATTAATATATATTGTACTTGTTTAAAACTTGGGACACACATATTAATATTAATATATATTGTACTTATTTAAAACTTGGGACATACATATTAATATATATTGTACTTATTTAAAACTTGGGACACACATATTAATATTAATATATATTGTACTTATTTAAAACTTTAGTTTATTTTCATATAGTTTTGATGATACGAAAGCTAGACTTATCTCGTCCAAGTTTATTTTCATATAGTTTTGATGATATGAAAGCTAGACTGATCTCGTCCTAGTTTCTTTTCATATAGTTTGGATTATATGAAAGCTAGACTTATCTCGTCCTAGTTTCTTTTCATGTAGTTTTGTTGAAATGAAAGCTAGACTTATCTCGTCCTAGTTTCTTTTCATGTAGTTTTGATTATATAAAAGCTAGACTTATCTCGTCGTAGTTTCTTTTCATATAGTTTGACGATACGAAAGCTACACTGAGTTGTTGTTTTTTCTATCCCAAACTAGTTTCAACTTTTCTGTTTTGTTTTTGTTGAGATTTTTTCGTGAAAACATCTTTTCTGTTGTAAGCAAAATAAAAACTAAAGAGAGTTCCTGTTTCTAAGTGCAGTTGTTTCTATGAGTTTGTTCGATTACTAATGAACGTGTGTTTATCAAACCCTATCTTAGGAGAAACAAAAAATTAGTTAAATCGCTGAAATAGGTCCCTCATAAACAGAATGTTTTTGGAAATCAGCCCCTTCGTATTTTCAATCCATCCCCTGAAGAGGGAAGTCCAACATTCCAAAATGTGTTGTTTTGTATCAATAATGTTTTCTTAATAGTTCACCTGAAAAATACAGCAACTTAACCTACTTTCTAAGATATATAATAAATATTGTTAATGCCAAGACGGAATGTAACAGTGAGAAAACGTAGATTTCGTTTTCTTGTTTAAAGGGCGACAAAACCCCCAGAAGAGTTTAAGTAGAAATCCCCCATTGGAAATTGTTTTTCGCCACATCTTCTTGCATGTTTTAAGAAAATTTACACTTTTCAAAGCCCCTCTTCCTCTCCAGTGGCTCAACAGTAATTCTCAGGGCTGAAAGTTACAAATCATGGTTCGATACATGCGATGCAACCCACTATGTAGCTTTGCGCTTAACAACGAACACATCAGCCGGAACAGCTGTTTTCAACATCCCCTTAGCTCCGTTTTGTAGAAATGCTTCTTTTTCGCTTGATTTTCAAAACTTCTGAATTAAATAAATGGAGCTGATTTATATTGAATGTTTCTAATACGCACTTACAGGGATATATTAATGTATACAAACAGAAGAGAGCTGTTCGATCAGACAGGAGTAACCCAATAGCTGGCGGTGGGTGTTGCTGAGGATCTGCCTTCTTTCTAGTCAGTTTAAAATTAAGGATAGCTTGTGTAGCTTTTCGCGATAATTCTAAAACCAACACATCAGAGGCCCAACATACCTCCTAAGTCCCAAATCCGACTAAGTTTGGAATTAAAACAAGCTTGATTTGATCCGATTTGACATCCGTTAATATTTACCTCGACCAATGATAGCCACTCGCTCAAACACTTCCAATCGTTAAGTTATGTGTTGTTATCTATGCAACATGAGTTTACAAACTCTCGTATTGTCTGTAGCCGAGCATTGTTGTCCCCTATGCAACATGAGTTTACAAACTCTCGTATTGTCTGTAGCCGAATATCTTTATTGTTATCTATGCAACATGAGTTTACAAACTCTCGTATTGTCTGCAGCCGAACATTGTTGTTATCTATGCAACATGAGTTTACAAACTCTCGTATTGTCTGTAGCCGAACATTGTTGTTATCTATGCAACATGAGTTTACAAACTCTCGTATTGTCTGTAGCCGAACATCTTTATTGTTATCTATGC
>NW_013676785.1:7023-9265 GCF_000517525.1 Limulus polyphemus | reverse complement strand
AGCCGAACATTGTTGTTATCTATGCAACATGAGTTTACAAACTCTCGTATTGTCTGTAGCCGAATATCTTTATTGTTATCTATGCAACATGAGTTTATAAACTCTCGTATTGTATGTAGCCGAACATTGTTGTTATCTATGCAACATGAGTTTACAAACTCTCGTATTGTCTGTAGCCGAACATCTTTAATAAACTCATGTTGCATAGATAACAAGAGAGTTTGTAAACTCATGTTGCATAGGGGACAACAATGCTCGGCTACAGACAATACGAGAGTTTGTAAACTCATGTTGCATAGATAACAACAATGTTCGGCTACATACAATACGAGAGTTTATAAACTCATGTTGCATAGATAACAATAAAGATGTTCGGCTACAGACAATACGAGAGTTTGGTATTGTCTGTAGCCGAACATTGTTGTTATCTATGCAACATGAGTTTACAAACTCTCGTATTGTCTGTAGCCGAACATTGTTGTTATCTATGCAACATGAGTTTACAAACTCTCGTATTGTCTGTAGCCGAACATTGTTGTTATCTATGCAACATGAGTTTACAAACTCTCGTTTTGTCTGTAGCCGAACATTTTCAATATTCAAATCAAACAAAACCAACAAGGACAATGAAAAAACAAAATTGTATGGCTTTTCTATAACATAAGTAATGTACCTTCTTGATAACAGGTGGCGCTAGTCAATAATACATCTTCAGTTGTATTGATAATCAAGTACAGTTTAACATATCTTATGTACAACGGACTTGACGCACTACTTTTCGGGTGACGAATCAGATTCAGTTCAATGAAATTAGAAATACTTATATTTTTACATTGCTTATTTGTTTGGTTTTGAATTTCGCGCAAAGCTACAGGAGGGCTATCTGCGCTAGCCGTCCCTAATCTAGCAGTGTAAGACTAGAGGGGAAGCAGATAGTTATCACCACCCACCGCCAACTCTTGAGCTACTCTTTCTTACATTGCTAAATCATGCTTTCGATTTTGTGTGTATGTATTATTCACTTTTCTCGAGGGGAGGTCGTCATGTGAATGAGGAGATGTCTACTACGATGCACTTTTCTCGAGGGGAGGTCGTCATGTGAATGATGAGATGTCTAATACGATGCACTTTTCTCGAGGGGAGGTTGTCATGTGAAGGTGGAGATGTATAATACGATGCACTTTTCTTGAGGGGAGGTCGTCATGTGAATGAGGAGATGTATAATACGATGCACTTTTCTCGAGGGGAGGTCGTCATGTGAATGATGAGATGTCAAATACGATGCACTTTTCTCGAGGGGAGGTCGTCATGTGAAGGTGGAGATGTATAATACGATGCACTTTTCTCGAGGGGAGGTCGTCATGTGAATGAGAAGATGTATAATACGATGCACTTTTCTCGAGGGGAGGTCGTCATGTGAATAAGGAGATGTCTAATACGATGCACTTTTCTCGAGGGGAGATCGTTACGTGAAGGTGGAGATGTCTAATACGATGCACTTTTCTCGAGGGGAGGTCGTCATGTGAAGGTGGAGATGTATAATACGATGCACTTTTCTCGAGGGGAGGTCGTCATGTGAATGAGAAGATGTATAATACGATGCACTTTTCTCGAGGGGAGGTCGTCATGTGAATGAGAAGATGTATAATACGATGCACTTTTCTCGAGGGGAGGTCGTCATGTGAAGGTATGGAATGTCTTTAATAGATTACCCTCCCGACATTTTGTCTAGAGCTTTGACGATGAGTTTTCATGAAATACTCTAACTGCTCTCTCTGGGACGTTTTATTTATTACAAATAATCACATCGAGTGGTTTATTATGTTATTTCTCATCGTTCAGAGAAATTGATGAAAAGTGCTTCATTCAAGTAAGGAATGTCAATATCTACACTCGGCTAATATTACTGAACGAAACTACTGTTACTCATTGTAACGATGCACTTTTCTCGAGGGGAGGTCGTCATGTTGCTCATTCTAACGATGCACTTTTCTCGAGGGGAAATCGTCATGTTGCTCATTGTAACAATGCACTTTTCTCGAGGGGAGGTCGTCATGTTGCTCATTCTAACGATGCACAAGTTTAGTTCGTAAAGTTTCAATATTAAATTCTAGAAAGTTCGAAATAACGACATAGAATTATCACGTTCCTGTTATTTTAAAAAAGTGTTCCGTGCACGTGAAGGTAATTTATTGTTAAGAAAGGACTGAAATATGACTGAATTTCTTTTTTAATTAAAAAA
>NW_013676785.1:0-6369 GCF_000517525.1 Limulus polyphemus | reverse complement strand
AGCGTTGTAAACTATGCCACTGTGGGGGGGCGATATGTTTATTAAATCTAATTTATTAGCCCATTTAATGTAAAATTATAAAGAATTTGATATGATTATTTATTGATCTCGAATCGAAGACTATTGATTCTTTTAAAAACTTTAAAAGAAAAGAATTGGCTTAGGAAACTGACAAAAAAGTGTTTAAAGTAAGAAAGTTTTTGATAAAAGTAATTTAAAAAATATATTGGAGAACTCTGGTTTATTTTTTTCTTTTGCACGAATCGCGGGTGTTTAGAAAAATATGAAATACTTAACAGTTTAAATCCGACTTGATTTTATCAGTAACGACAGCAATTCCTTTCCTCGCTAAGTTTTCTTTTTTTGTAGAACATAAACAGTTCTTATGAAAACAGGAAAACAAGAACGTAAATCGTCAAGGAAAAATGGGGAAAAACAAATTTCATGGTCGGAATGTTCGGGCTGGGTTAGTGACCTGGTGATTGGCTTTTAGAATATTCTTAACAACAGGTTTATGGTAGTCACCTGGTAACAATCCTTGGCTTTTAGAATATTCTAGTGTGGATCCATGGTGAAGTCCGTTGCTCCTGATTCAAGTGTAGTGTGGATCCAAAGTGAAGTCCATTGCTCTTGACTCCAGTGTAGTGTGGATCCATGATGAAGTCCGTTGCTCTTGACTCCAGTGTAGTGTGGATTCATGGTGAAGTCCGTTGCTCTTGACTCAAGTGTAGTGTGGATCCATGCTGAAGTCCGTTGCTCTTGACTCCAGTGTAGTGTGGATCCATGATGAAGTCCGTTGCTCTTGACTCAAGTGTTGTGTGGATCCATGATGAAGTCCGTTGCTCCTGATTCAAGTGTAGTGTGGATCCAAAGTGAAGTCCATTGCTCTTGACTCCAGTGTAGAGTGGATCCAAAGTGAAGTCCGTTGCTCTTGACTCCAGTGTAGTGTGGATCCATGATGAAGTCCGTTGCTCTTGACTCCAGTGTAGTGTGGATTCATGATGAAGTCCGTTGCTCTTGACTCAAGTGTAGTGTGGATCCATGGTGAAGTCCGTTGCTCTTGACTCCAGTGTAGTGTGGATTGATGATGAAGTCCGTTGCTCTTGACTCAAGTGAAGTGTGGATCCATGGTGGAGTCCGTTGCTTTTGACTCCAGTGTAATGTGGATCCATGATGAAGTCCGTTGCTCTAGACTCAAGTGTAGTGTGGATTCATGGTGAAGTCCGTTGCTCTTGACTCAAGTGTAGTGTGGATCCATGCTGAAGTCGGTTGCTCTTGACTCCAGGATAGTGTGGATCCATGATGAAGTCCGTTGATCTTGACTCAAGTGTAGTGTGGATCCATGGTGAAGTCCGTTGCTCTTGACTCCAGTGTAGTGTGGATCCATGGTGAAGTCCGTTGCTCTTGACTCTTCATTTTAATGCAGATTTGTTAAATGCAGCCTTGTGTACAGTAAACAGACCGTGTTTGTTTTAAGAAGCTGAAGATTCGGGTTTGTTGTGTGTAAAATGTTTTACTGTATTTTAAATCTTTGAAGAAAGTCGACCCTTAAACACTGTGTATACTGGCAAGTTTTCACTTGTCTCTTTTAATCACCAAAATACAGTCAAGTCCTAGGACAACAACTCTGTCGAAACCGTTTTAATGGACCTTCATTGGTAACAAGACATTGTTAGGAAAGGATTTTGTAAAGATTTACTTTTACTTATGTCCAGTTCTATAATGAGCATTAAATCTACGACAGCATATGGACCTGTTTCATGAGAAAGGCATGTTATGGTGTTTAATTGAATGTTACTTTTATTAACGATTAGAATGTTTAATGTTTATGTCCAGTTCTATAATGAGCATTAAATCTACGACAGCATATGGACCTGTTTCATGAGTAAGGCATGTTATGGTGTTTAATTGAATGTTACTTTTATTAACGATTAGAATGTTTAATGTTTATGTCTAGTTCTATAATGAGCATTAAATCTACGACAGCATATGGACCTGTTTCATGAGTAAGGCATGTTATGGTGTTTAATTAATGTTACTTTTATTAACGATTAGAATGTTTTATGTTTATGTCTAGTTCTATAATGAGCATTAAATCTACGACAACATATGGACCTGTTTCATGAGTAAGGCATGTTATGGTGTTTATTCAATGTTACTTTTATTAACGATTAGAATGTTTAGTGTTTATGTTTATGTCCAGTTCTTTAATGAGTATTAAATCTACGACAGCATATGGACCTGTTTCCTCATTATATGGAACAAAGTGTACTTAACTTCCTGCTGTGATACAATGTTCCTTCATCATATGGAACAAAGTGTACTTAACTTCTTGCTGTGATACAATGTTTCCTCATCATATCGAACAAAGTGTACTTAACTTCCTGCTGTGATACAATGTTCCCTCATCATATGGAACAAAGTGTACTTAACTTCCTGCTGTGATACAATGTTCCCTCATCATATGGAACAAAGTGTACTTAACTTCCTGCTGTGATACAATGTTCCCTCATCATATGGAACAAAGTGTACTTAACTTCCTGCTGTGATACAATGTTCCCTCATCATATCGAACAAAGTGTACTTAACTTCCTGCTGTGATACAATGTTTCCAAACTTCTACAGAGCATGATGAGAAGATGTATTCATGAAGACTGAAGATCACAGATATGATGACAAGGTGAACAAAATGAGATGGATTCTACTTACTTACTAACGTTTGTTTGGTTCTTGTTAAACACAAAGCTACATAATGGGCTGTCTATGCTGATATCGAAACCTGCGTTTTAACGTTGTAAGCCTACAGATTTACCTCTGAGTCAGGTGGGAGCCCAGACTAACGTATTGGTACAGTTATACCGCACAAATACCATCTCGGTACGGGATGTCACATGTCCACGTCAAAATGTCAATTCTTTAATAAGGTTCCAGTAAAATATGTATTTCTGCTCTCTTCCCCTGATTTCCGGCTTTTCAAACTGACTCTCGGAAATCGACGTCTACGCACACTTGATGAACTTTGGAAAGTGTGTGTATGAAAGAAAGAACAGTATATACTGTAGATCATACAGTAGGCTACCGGTAGACAGCACACCTGTTTTTAACACGTATTTCACAGGAACCACTTCTTAGGTCGAGTGTGACCTGGAGGCTACCGCCGCTAGAGTGCGCTCCGTATTTTGGAGTTGTGGATTCACCGCATTTAATATGTAGTGCTTCTATATAAACATAAAAACATCAGATGTAGCCATCTTTAAACAAGATATAGGAAGTCTGATGCCAAATTATCTTAAAAGGTCAGTTTATCACCACACACACATACAAGAGCTGTATGATCAGACAGGAGTTGAAATTGGATAGTGTGCACTAGCTGTCTTCCCTCTAATATACAACGTGTGGCTACTACGCTGCCTTCCCTCTAAGAAAACATATCGATACTACGTTAAGGAAGGCTCTGATGAACAACATATCGCTGCTACGCTTCCTTCCCTTTGATGGACAATATATGGCTACTACGCTGCCTTCCCTCTAATATACAACATATCGCTACTACGCTGCCTTCCCTCTAATGGACAACATATGGCTACTACGCTGCCTTCCCTCTGATGGACAATATATCGCTACTACGCTGCCTTCCCTCTAATATACAATATATCGCTACTACGCTGCCTTCCCTCTAATGGACAACATATCGCTACTACGCTGCCTTCCCTCTAATGGACAACATATCGATACTCCGCTGCCTTCCCTCTAATGGACAACATATGGCTACTACGTTGCCTTCCCTCTGATGGACAACATATCACTACTACGCTGCCTTCCCTCTGATGGACAATATATGGCTACTACGCTGCCTTCCCTCTAATATACAACATATCACTACTACGCTGCCTTCCCTCTAATATACAACATATCGATACTCCGCTGCCTTCCCTTTAATGGACAACATATGGCTACTACGTTGCCTTCCCTCTGATGGACAACATATCACTACTACGCTGCCTTCCCTCTGATGGACAATATATGGCTACTACGCTGCCTTCCCTCTAATATACAACATATCGCTACTACGCTGCCTTCCCCCTAATGGACAACATATCGCTACTACTCTGCCTTCCCTCTAATGGACAACATATCACTACTACGCTGCCTTCCCTCTAATGGACAACATATGGCTACTACGTTGCCTTCCCTCTGATGGACAACATATCACTACTACGCTGCCTTCCCTCTGATGAACAACATATGGCTCCTAGCCAAGTCATTGGATTCCCACCAACTTATGATCCTGTTTCGGGATGTAGACCATGGCCATCTTTTTTTTGCCATCTTTGCTCACCTTTTCCAACTTCAATGGTAAAACTTAAAACCCTTCTAAGCTTCGAAAATCTCAACCCACATGACATTTAATATGAAACTCTCATGTTAAAACACCTTCTTAAAAATACACTTTAGATAAACAAACGTAACCACCATAGCCATCATATTAATATACCCGACATTCCAGATGGAAAAATTCCTTTCCGCCAAAACTAAATACCTGTCACGGTATCGTAGGTGCATTATAAGAGTAACTGTCACATTCCACTATTCAGTCAGATAAAAAAGTACTCCAAGAGTTGGCGGTGTGTGCTATTGAATAGCTACCCCACCTATAGTTTATCATTTCACTCAAACATATATCAGAAAGTAGAAAGTCAAATAAATTACAATAATTTAAAAAAGTTTTTGTTAATGTGTGCTTACACAACTTTTCACGAAAAATCAATAATACCAATATTAAATGCTATGTTCGGGTCCTACTTTCAAGCCCCTGCCGTTTCTGGACCAGCAGACGAGATGACTTTTATTTTGAATTGTCTTCTTTTCCGACTTTCCTGTTTCGTAGATGGCGAATACTTTCCTCAAGCCCACCAGATTAAACCTAGATTACCTACGTAATACGTCACTGTTTGTTCAGGAAACTCTTATGTATAACATCAAGAAAGACTAAGTTCACTTTTCCGTGGTTCAAGACTACACATCTCTGAAGTTCATCTAAGCTATTAGAAGTTACTTTTAGGTTTACAGTGTTATTGATCTTACAACTGGAACTTCACATATCTCCTGTAGAAACGTATTTCATCGGCTCCCTTATCTTTAAAAGTATTGGTGGTTAGTATCGACTATAAACTACTACTACTGTACTCCATCAAAGCCTCGTGAATTAAAAAATAATAATACAAAAACGGATGCTTGCAGTTAAGAACATGGAAATATCGTTTTGGGAAAATATATATATTTATATATCCTATATATTCTTGATAACTTTTGTATTTTTTATTTAGCTTTCTGCTAAAGATTGAAGATTCGTCATGTTTAGGTAAACGATAAGATGTCAGAAACCACTCAGTTTTAGCGGCTAGAGTCACGTGAATCGTCTAAAAATGATTAATTTTTTTTTAACCTATAGTTTCAATACGTTGTGGGTGATGGAATTAATTCTTAAATTGGGATTTTTTTATTGTGCCTGATAAACGTAATAGCCGTTGTAAGCGTAAAAGTAAAATATTCAGAAATAAAGTAATTCTAACAATATTCATAAGATAACAAAATTATCCATATAGTAGGTCATATTAGAGAAGAAGAAGTGGTGTTAAACAAAACACATGTCTGACATTCACCGGTGAAAATAATCATTTCACGATTTGTCGAAAATATGAACAATTGACATTTCGGTGTTTGTGCAAATTATTTTACTAAAATTGTACACGAACACCAGACCAGTTGTCTCTTATCTTTACAGAACACCAGACCAGCTGTCTCTTATCTTTACACGAACACTAGACCAGCTGTCTATTATCTTTACACGAACACCAGACCAGCTGTCTATTATCTTTACAGAACACCAGACCAGCTGTCTCTTATCTTTACAGAACACCAGACCAGCTGTCTCTTATCTTCACAGAACACTAGATCAGTTGTCTGTTATCTTTACACGAACACTAGACCAGCTGTCTGTTATCTTTACACGAACACCAGACCAGTTGTCTATCATCTTTACACGAACACCAGACCAGTTGTCTATTATCTTTACAGAACACCAGACCAGCTGTCTCTTATCTTTACAAGAACACCAGACCAGTTGTCTATTATCTTTACAGAACACCAAACCAGTTGTCTCTTATCTTTACAGAACACCAGACCAGTTGTCTCTTATCTTTACAGAACACCAGACCAGCTGTCTCTTATCTTTACAAGAACACCAGACCAGTTGTCTCTTATCTTTACAGAACACCAGACCAGTTGTCTATTATCTTTACAGAACACCAGACCAGTTGTCTATTATCTTTACAGAACACCAGACCAGCTGTATCTTATCTTTACAGA
>NW_013676784.1:14475-15131 GCF_000517525.1 Limulus polyphemus | reverse complement strand
CCATTTATCAACGTTATATTTTAAGATCTGTGCAAGAACTCAGCTAACAGATATTTCCGTATATCAAAGCTATCTTCAAGTTTTGTACAACGCAAAACCTTTTCGAAATAGTTTATCTAAGATCATTCGTTTTGTTCACACACACAATTTACACTTTACAACGTAGTGGTTAATAATTAATATAAATAGCAGTTACGTTGAGCTTTGAGCTGCTGCAGATACACAATAGTTTAGAGATATGCCTCTAAATGACAGCATTTCTGTCAGTGAGTCGTAGCAGACAGAAATTGTTGTGAAGAGTTAATTTGACTTAAACCCTGGATTATAACCTATAGTGGGTCGGCTAAGAAGAATGAGAGCGGCGAGAACTAATGGTTAGTGTTTGTGACTCGTAGTCGACAAGTTGTGTATTTGAGGCTTATCCACGCCTTGTCATGGAGTCTTTTACCCCAATTGTTTCAATCCATCCAGCTGAATAATTGGGGGTTAACCTACGATGGAAAATCATTCAAACCGGGAAAAATCTGTCACCATTTTAAACCGCTTGCACAACAGGAAACCAGATTAAACACCGGCTTTACATGCCTTTCAGGCACGTAAAGGTTTAGATTACTTTTTTTACAAAGAAGAGAATTATAAAACATCTTACTTTTGTT
>NW_013676784.1:0-13475 GCF_000517525.1 Limulus polyphemus | reverse complement strand
CTGGAAATTAGAGTCAAATATCATTAGAAATGTTTTATTATAAAAACTGAAATAGAAAATTTTAGCATACTATGCCTTTTGTATTTTCAGTTCGATGTTTACTTTTCTGTTGCGTTTATCTAATGATCTCTATTTTTGCGATTTTATTAGACGTTTCATATTTATTTTTTAAGATGGTCTGCGGATTTACAACGCTAGAAACCGGGTTTCGGTACCCGTTGGTGGACAGAGCACAGATAGCCCATTGTGTAACTTTGTGCATAATTACAAACAATAAACAAAACAAGATGTTCCGGCCCTTACTTACTGAATAACAAGATGCACGCTTATATATTACGTGAATTTAGTCTGACAGCTTAGTTTATATGATACCTAACAGAGGTTGCGCAACAACAGTGCAAGCTATTACAATTCTAACACTTACTACAAACCAATCTAAATAAAATCATACCGAATATGAGATGTTAATTAATTTTGCTTTTCAGGCCAAACATAAGAAAACTTTAAAGGGGAATTACTTGTAGCTCACGTTCATGTTGACGATATTATCCATTACCCGGTTGGCCCCAAGTTGGTTAGTGTTAACTTTTAACACTAACCAGTACTACAATTCGTTTGTAAATGATGAACAGGAAAAGAAGATCTCTATCACACGAATGTTTTCGTCAACTGATTATATGAATATTACTCCACTTACCTTACTAACGTAATTGTCGAACATGGACATATGTATTATGTCGTAAAAGAGTAATTTTTAATTCATTCAAATGCTTTTTCTCACCTTTCGATTATGACCTTTTATTATGTTGCTTTATGGTTAAACTTTACTGTTGATTGGCTTGTTTGTTTGTTTGGAGTTAAGTACAAAGCTCCACAATGGCCTATCTGTGCTCTGCCAACCAGGAGTATCGAAACCCGGTTTCTAGTTGTATATAAGTCCGCAGACATGTCGCTGTGCCACTAGGGGCGTTGATTGGCTTAAGCCTTCTGTGAAGTTAAAGTTCTGTAAGAGGCGTGAAGGTACATTGTTTGTTTTGTAATTAAGCACAAAGCTACACAATGGGCTATCTGTGCTCTGCCCACCACGGGTATCGAAACCCGGATTCTAGCGTTGTAAGTCCGCAGACATACCGCTGTGCTACTGGGGGGCATGTGAAGGTACATTACGATGGTATAAATGTAACACGATTTAACCATAAAGTAAAAAGGCCTGTCAAACACAGGCCAAGTTATTCAATATAATCAAAATATATCTTATGAAAATTACGGTTAGGCTTTTGTTTAACTTTTACACGAGCTTTTCACATAAAATTAGATTCGACAATGTATTAAATACATGAGCATCAGAATTCATCTGTGTTTATTTTTTCTCTATAGAAATAAAAGTCGCTGGATTAGCAGAAAGTGGAGAAGTTTGGAGTAAATTAGCCGAAAATGGATCAGAAAAAAAAAATCCGTTCCGGAAACTCTTCTGTTATGTTACATTACTAATAGGTAGTCAAAAACTCTTAGAATCTACCCATCTATACAAATTATATGTTTGTGTTTAAGCGCAAAGCTAGAAAATGGGCTATGTGTACTATACCTGCCACGGGTATCGAACCCCGATCTTTAGCGAAAATTGTCAATCTTACCGCCGAGTCAATGGTGGTCTTTATATATATATATTTATGAAGAAGAGTTGTCCGTCTGTTTGATATCACAAGGTATTGTAGAGAACTTGCAACACCAATCCGTTTAAATCCGCTAGGAAACTCAGGTGTAAACCCTAAAAAACGTGAAATACGAACGGACGAACAATTCAAGTTTTGCAGCCATTACAGTATTACAGCATTAATAATGCAAACGAGGGCTAACTAAGCAAGGAGATCGGTAGCGATATACATGAAGCTTAAGCTAAGCAAAAATTATCTTTAATGCCGAGGATAGTAGAGATACTTTTCCACATGACGAGTGATCTATGCGGTGTGGCTCAAAACATTGGAAGGAGGCGGCCCGCTCTCTCACTTGGAGTATTAGTTTGAAGTACGGTTTTGACGGATGTCGTTTCTAATCAATAATAAAATCAACCAATAGAAAATATGTTTCAAAACAAATCGCGAAAAGTTCTGTTGAATAAATTATTGGACAAGAAAAAAAAAGATACATTGACTGAACCGAAGTGTCGGGGTATTTTAGAATAAGTACATAGTGAACGTGTAAACACTAAATCATCAAGAATTAAATACGATATTTGAACTTCGCACAAATCACAGAATGTTACTTAGACAAATGCCGGAAAGAAAGTTAATAATTTACAGCAGAAGGTTATTAAGCCACGTCGTAGCTTATCGAGTTATGTTGTCTTTTTGTCGAGAAGAGGACAAGGATGAACATTGTCTTTTTAATAACCTTAAACTAGCAGCCGAGTTAATTAGCAGGATCTAAAGTTACGCTCTACGTTAATGATTAGCTGGCAAGATAAAATACATTCCATTATCATCGTCGTTCTAAACGACGGAATAAAAACTGTCTTTCGTCAAGTTAACAAACGAGGATAGTCATCATTACGCCTAATCCTAAAAACTAAAGGCTTTCTTTTTTTCTTTTTTTTTGGAGTTATCTGTCTTGAAGAACGATAAAATGAAATCAAGAGTTAGGAAAAAAAGTACATGTATGAAAAACATGTGATATTTTATACGAAAAATATATTTAACAGACTTACCCACCATATAAAGAACAAGTAAGTTCTGAGGGTCGCGGGTTCGAATCCTCGTCACACCAAACATGCTCGCCCTTTCAAACAGACTTACTCGCCATATAAATAACAAGTAATTTCTGAGGGTCGCGGGTTCGAATCCTCGTCACACCAAACATGCTCGCCCTTTCAGCCGTGGGGGCGTTATTATGTGACGGTCAATCCCACTATTCGTTGGTAAAAGAGGAGCCCAAGAGTTGGCGGTAGGTGGTGATGACTAGCTGCCTTCCCTCTAGTCTTACACTGCTAAATTAGAGACGGCTAGCGAAGATAGCCCTCGTGTAGCTTTGCGCGAAATTCAAAACAAACAAGTAATTAAAGTTTCGATACGGATTCTATTTCTAACCGTTTCATAAATGTTGTCGACGAGCTACTGGGACATTTTATGAATTCTTTTCATAGCGTAAGTTGATTTTTATCCAATAATATTTTTCCCGAGCTACCCTGAAACGTTTCATAACCATGAATGCCTGGCGTGGCTTAGTTGTTAGCGTTCCGGAATAAATCCGGAAATCTATGCTAAACCCGTTATCTCACAATCACGCAGCGCTTAATTGAAGCCATACGCGAATTATAAATTTGACGATAAAATACATTTGTGCGATTAGAGCAGCCCAAAAGTTGGCGGTGGGTGCTGTTGATGAGCTACCTCCCCCACCCATTTTAAAAATGATGGACGGTTATCACAGATTAACCCTCGTGTAGGTCAATTTTATGTGTCAAAACATGTCACTTGACCCTTGACGTGTTTTGAGTCACTTTAATAAATTAATTCCCTTGAAGTATTTTGAGTCACTTTAATAAATTAATTTCCTTGACGTGTTTTGAGTTATTTTAATAAACTTAATTCAATTGACGTGTTTTGAGTCACTTTAATAAAATAATTCCTTTGAACTATTTTGAGTCACTTTAATAAATTAATTCCCTTGACGTGTTTTGAGTTACTTTAATAAAACTATTAAACACAAATTTAAAAACAATTTTAACAAAATTACTTACGTTAAGACAATTTTATATTTAGTATACATTTATGGACATAATTCAAGTTTTTTAGAAGACAGTAACTCTTCAAAATCTCTATATATATTTACTATTAAGTTACATTTGTATGAAGTATGGCTTTTGAACAATACTAATATTCATTATTTCATAATTTTATTGTGGGTGTGATATCACTTCTTACATTTGTATGAAGTATGGCTATTGAAAAATACTAATATTCATTATTTCACATTCACTTCTTTAGATATAACTCCTGTATCAGTATATTAAACTCATAGAAGTGTTAAATAACATGTTTTATAAGTAAAGTGAGACTAACTGTGTAGAGGGTTATCAATATGTGGAGGTAATAACCTCGTCATTTTAACCTGGGTAATAGTGCATTCTGGGAGAGATAACCCTATTGTTTTGCCTATAATGTGTTTAATTCTAACAGGCTAATTGATAATTCATATAGATCTTGGCTGATTTAAAGCTCTCGACGGATTCTTGAGAACAGTAATGCCAATAGTAATTTTTATTGAAAAATATATATTGTTTTTCACTTATTTTTCCATTATGTTCAGTCTCTCTCTTTTTTTTTCATTTTCAAATCACTCAAGCCATAAATTCAGTTTTAATTCCGAATATTTTTTTTCTTTTTTTCCTTTTACTCTTGCGGCTACCTTTCTTAATTGTAAAGTAATCAACCGAGGGCATCGCTAAGGACCGACTCACAGGGTCTATAGCCGAATGTACTTCACAACACCTCGAGTCTATTTTACGTGAACTATAAGTTATTACATCGTAGTAATGTTTTAATTAATTGAAGCTGCTCGTGGGACCCAAACCCTGATCCTTTCGATAGCTAGCAATTCCCCTTCAATGCGCCTGAGAATAAGACAGATGTCCTTTATTTATACTTGTTGACCAAGGGAAGGCAACAAGTTAACCATCTTACGCCTACACGATTGCTCTTAATAGAATATAAAGTTTGTTTGTTTGTTATGGATTTCGCGCAAAGCTACAAAGTTACTATCTGCGCTAGTCGTCTCTAATTTAGCAGTGTAAGACTAGAGGGAAGGCAGCTAGTCATCACCACCCACTGCCAATTCTTGGGCTACTCTTTTACCAACGACTAGTGGGATTTATAACGCCCCCACAGCTGAAAGGGCAAGGATGTTCGGTGTGACGGGGATTCGAACCCAGGGCCCAGAATATAACGATTTGTTGTTACTGTTATATCGCAGAATCAGACCTTCAACAAAATATTGTACTAGGTAATTTGAGAAACTGTGTATGAATGATGGTAGAAACTGGCTAGAAAATCAACAACTTGTGACTATTTGTAGCTGACGCTGTGTTGGCTCAGTTTTGATTAATTTATTTAATCTAAATAAGCAACTTATATTGAGAGTCATTCACTCTTGCTGTGAACACTGCTACATTACCCACTGTAAACACTGTTACATTACCCAATATAAGCACTGTTACATTACCCACTGTAAACATTGTTACATTACCAACTGTAAACGCTGTTACATTACCCACTGTAAGCACTGTTACATTACCCAATGTAAACACTGTTATATTATCCACTGTAAACACTGTTACATTACCCACTGTAAAAAATCTTACATTACCCACTGTAAAAACTGTTACATTACTCAATATAAACACTGTTATTATCCCCTATAAAAACTGTTACATTATCCACTATAAACACTATTACATTACCCACTGTAAACACTGTTACATTACCCACTGTAAACGCTGTTACATTACCCACTGTAAACACTGTTACATTACCCACTGTAATAGCTGTTACATTACCCACTGAAAAACTGTTACATTAACCACTGTAAACACTGTTACATTACCCACTGTAAAACTGTTACATTACCCACTGTAAAAACTGTTACATTACCCACTGTAAAAACTGTTACATTACCCATGGTAAAAACTGTTACATTACTCATGGTAAAAACTGTTACATTACCCATGGTAAAAACTGTTACATTACCCACTGTAAACACTGCTACATTACCCACTGTAAAAAGTGTTACATTACCCACTGTAAACACTCTTACATTACCCACTGTAAACACTCTTACATTACCCACTATAAATACTGTTACATTACCCACTGTAAACACTGTTACATTACCCACTGTAAAAACTGTTACATTACCCATTGTAAACACTGTTACATTATCCAATATAAGCACTGTTACATTACCCACTGTAAACACTGTTACATTACTCACTGTAAAACACTGTTACATTACTCACTGTAAAACATTGTTACATTACCCACTGTAAAAACTGTTACATTACCCACTGTAAAAACTGTTACATTACCCATTGTAAACACTGTTACATTATCCAATATAAGCACTGTTACATTACCCACTGTAAACACTGTTACATTACTCACTGTAAAACACTGTTACATTACTCACTGTAAAACATTGTTACATTACCCATTTAAAAATGAAAAAATGGTTCGTTTTAAAGAGCAAATTAAGGAAAATGGCTATAATTTGTTTGAATAACCTAAAATGTTTATAACTTCGAAAAAAATTATATCAATTCTGAAATTTCTAAAAATCATAAATTTTTAATCCAACATAAAGAAAACTGTTTATCCAGCTGAAGACATCATTAAAAAAATTGTGTTTCTGATGTGTAAATATCCGCCAACCCTGTACTTTGTATTGAAAAGGTTTTTTTGGAATCAAAAAGTAGGCATCAAATTATTGTATAAGCTTGAAATTCACTAAACCTCTTATCTTTTCAATTTGCTCCAGACTGACAACAGTCTATTAAGGCCTAAGCTAGCTATATTATTTCTGATTAAGACTCCATTAGCCTGGGGTTGAAAGTTTGCACCAAATAAACCCTCAACACAGCGTGTGGAAAAACGTTTGTACCTTATATTGTACTTATAATTTCACGTTCATTGCGAGTTTAAGAAGTTATTTGATGTACGCGGTGTTTTAAATTACTCTCTACTCGCCTCAGTGAATCTTTATTTACACAGTTTCTCTGTGGTGACTGAAGAACATCATACACGTAATATTAAGCTTCAGTTCATTATTTTTAACTGCCATGGCTTTACTCTTGAACACGTGCAACTCAAGTTTGTTTGTTTTTTAACTTTATAAAATACTTTAACTTCTAACTATTCAATATGAAAATAAACGTGAAAAATCAAATCATCTGTGCATCCCTTCTATAGCTCATAAAACAATGATAATAAATATATTGATTAATCTTATCTTGATTGTGCTATTTTCCTCAACGCTTTTAAAACATTGCTCCACAAGAACAGTTTGGCTTCACTATGTGCGGTTTCTCTCCAAAGCATTATACTTGTCTGCTATGGATTATAGGTACCATGAAAATATCATTTACCATTCGATTCCTTGATTATAGGTACCATGAAAATATCATTTACCATTCGATTCCTTGATTATAGGTACCATGAAAATATCATTTACCATTCGATTCCTTGATTATAGGTACCATGAAAATATCATTTACCATTCGATTCCTTGATTATAGGTACCATGAAAATATCATTTACCATTCGATTCCTTGATTATAGGTACCATGAAAATATCATTTACCATTCGATTCTTTTTCTTGTTATTGTTTACGAAGAGATACTGGCGGAATTGAACGAAAACGTATCTAATCATTAATCATATACTTTAATAAAACAAATAGGGTAATCAAAAGTTTCAAAGTATTAAGCACCGGGTACTAACATTTGTATGGTTTCATTTTTTCTCATTCCAAGGTTTGTTCCGAAGACAATGGTCTTTTTCGAAAGAGAAAACGGATTTAAGTCATCCATGATTATTGCTCCATCGGTTTCTTCCCTAGGGTTACGAAGCTGCCACATGTGCGCTATGACTCTCGATCTTTCCGGAATTTCCAGGGATTACAACGGCATATTACCTTTCACGCCTGTGTGGTTTTTTCAGCTATTAAAGCTCCTTGATCACGAGTTTTCTGTTTATGTCTGCTATCGTCAATCGATTTCTTCTACCTTACCTCTTTCTCTTATTTATTGTGAACAAATATTAGTAATTTGTACAATAACTACTTATCATTCGGTTGCGCAGATTTTTTTTGATACAACCAAACCCTGCTTTATAAACTTCATGCAAGTCTTCAAACTATAGTACATATCAAAACAAGATATTTTTATATATATATGAAAACTGAAAGCTATATCATTCATTTACTATCTTCGTAAAAAATAACAATAACAAATCGTCATTACTGTGTTATTATCTCTTGATCAAGCATTACAATGTTTGTTTTTTCTACTAATTTTCCAATGACTACTATTAAAGAAGTAAAAAAAAACGTATTGCAGCGTAATGAAACCATCTCTAGCAAAGCCTATTTACCGTTTATTTATTTGCTTTTGCTTCCGTATGTCAGATTAATTCACTATTTCTACGAGAAACGATATGTTGGCCAGTCAAAACTCGCATAGTGAGGCACGTGCCAAATCCTTATAGATATTACTGTTCTAAAGATTAAGAAAGACGTGTATTCGTAGTTCAAAGAGTAAGGGTTATACGAAACTATATACAGATTGTGAGATATGCACCATCATTATCGGCTTATCTTATATATCTATGTGAAGAGCAACAAATGACATCGTTAGAGTTCCAGACCAAAGAAATATGAAGACATATCCTGACGTGAAGAGTTATATCAACTTTTTTTTTCAGAGTTTCAAGAGATTCAGTTTCCAGAACCTTGAGTTGTATTTTATACTAAACGGGGACTGAAACAAACCAATAAAAAAATTAATAACTTTCTCAAATTTACACACTTTTATAAGTGTTTTTTTCTATTATTATTCCTTTTACCCCACGATAATTTACAGGGTTCAGAATTTTGATAATAGCGTTCGATTACTAAGATATATGCATTTTATTGTGTGAAAACTTCAGGTTGCCGTCAACTGTGGAGATCAAAACACCACATTGAATTATACTGAGTTAACCTGGCCGTGCTCTGAACTGTGGAGATCAAAACACCATATTCAGTTATACTGAGTTAACCTTGCCGTGCTCTGAACTGTGGAGATCAAAACACCACATTGAATTATACTGAGTTAACCGTGCCATGCTCTGAACTGTGGAGATCAAAACACCACATTGAATTATACTGAGTTAACCTTGCCGTGCTCTGAACTGTGGAGATCAAAACACCACTTTGATTTATACTGAGTTAACCCAGTCGTGCTATATGATCTCTCAAAAAACCAAAAAATCAATAGAACTCTGATCCTAATAATATACAACTTGCTTGAGGTAAGAATGATTTGACAAACAGTTATAACCCCTAGCCGAACATTTAAAATTATACACGTTAACAACTGACTTTTTGTTCCACAACAAAAGTCATACTTCACTTGTTTTGTCACAACAGACGTCATTAAATGCGTCATCGTTAAAAAGTGCGTCAGCAGTCCTGCGTAAAAGATGAACTGATACGCAAGTAGGACAGACAGCAGTTTTCTCCAAGACTACTGTTTTCAATTATGTATAGTTTTTCTAACACTTACTTATCTTTTCCTTCAAGAGATATTTTTGAACGAAGTATAATTCATTTAGGTATTATTTCCGTACAAATGTGTATATTAAATGAACACTGAAGAAAATGTTCCAATTGCCCTGTGATCTAGTTTGACGTCACAATTTAAAACTAGAAACCACGAGCAATAACGACACTGTTGTTCAAATACATGTTATCCGCAAATATTCTAGAAACATAAAAAACGGTCAACAACAGTATTTAGTACCAGTAAAACTGTTTGTCCATACAGTTTAACCAGTTCTTATTGTACAAAAATATATTTAATGGTTTGTTACGAATTTTGCTCAAAGCTACACGAGGGCTATCTGCGCTAGCCGTCCCTAATTTAGCAGTGAAAGACAAGAGAGAAGGTAACTAGTTATCGCCACACATCGCCAACTCTTGGGCTACTCTTTTATCAACGAATAGGGGGATTGACCGTAACGTTATAACGTCCCCACGGCTGAAAGGTCGAGCATGTTTGGTGTGACGGGGATTCGAATCCGCGACCCTCAGATTGCGAGTCGAGCGCCCTATACACCTGACCATGCCGAAGCAAACCGTCACGTTATAACGCCCCCACAGGTGAAAGGGCGAGCATGTTTGGTGTGACGGGGATTCGAACCCGAGACCCGCAAATTGCGAGTCGAGCGCTCTAACCACCTCGCCACGCCTAAACAATATGTGATAGAATACGTGAAACTTATCAGCAAAGAGTTTAGTAATTATTTGTTTTTCAACGTGCTAGATAAGTTTCGCTTTGAAATATCTAGGATTACTTACGATAATTGCTAAACTAACAACAACAAAAAAGAGTTCAAATGAGACTTAAAATAAATATCATCTGTGTGTGTGTTAGAATGAAAGATATCCAAAATAATATAACAAGGAAAGAAACGTGATCACACCATGAAATTATTCCAATATTACTTCTACAGCTTTACATTTCAATAATGAATTAAATGCAATCTTAAGTAAAGTTGCTGTAATTTATGGATTAATTGTATGAAACAAATTTCCATTTTTATACTTGAAATATAATCTCAAAGAAGTATTCTCACTGATATTATCAATATATTACTGATCGATACAGTTGGGTCTCATAATAAGGGCAGGTCTACTTATAAACATTATCGAAAGGTCTGCATAAAATATGATCATTACATACAAATTGGCATGTATTACGTCAAAGAGTTGGGAAGGAATTACGATTAACTGAAGATGCCTTTGATCGTATTCTTCTTAATTACTAAATTTCGGTTTTCAAGTCAGAGATAAGTAACAATAGCATTTCACAATTTTTTGTTTAACTACGTAATGTATGTCTATGCCCAGAATTCTTTCAATTAAATACAAAAAGCGCTAACTGGATTACAACACTAGCAGCCAGAAAAACCGTAATGGACTAATTAAAAGGAACGAAATAAGAAAAATTCAAGTAAACGTGTTTTCATCTCATTTGTTAGGGTTAATGAAGCAGCCATAAAATTACGCACAATTTGTTATGTCAAGATAAGGATGTAAGAAAAATTTTAAAAACAGGAAGATGATGAGGTAATTGAATAAAGCACGCATTCGTGAACAGGTTAACTACTTAACTTATAATTCTTTTTTTTTTTAATTGGAAAGAGGCACTGTTTTTTGCACTTACCGATCTGTTCACTGTATATGTTTATATACTTCGTTATCAGAAGTATTGTAACAGCACACTTTAAAAGGAGGTTGTCGTCTTCCACCGCTGGGGCCTCGTTTATATTAAGGTGTGAGCCCACCACGGTTCTTAAAATAATCCTGGATTCTGTTATGACACTTGTCACCAAGCGTTAATACATATTTGGTGAAATAGGTCGCTACCCCATTTTTATTAAGGTTTGAGCCCACCATAGGCCTGAAAATAATCCTGGATTCTGTTATCACACTTGTCACCAACTCTTGATACATATTTGGTGGAATAAGTCGCCACTGTCTTTATTAAGGTGTGAGCCCACCATAGGCCTGAAAATAATCCTGGATTCTGTTATCACACTTGTCACCAATCGTTCATACATATTTGGTGGAATAGGTCGCCACTGTTTTTGCAAAATAGCTACAGGTGAAATAATATTTCGGGCTATTCATTTTCCCTCAACCCAGAGCGATTCTATTACATTCAAATACGGGTTCTGTGTACCCAAGGCAAATACTGGGCGTTGTCTCAAGCTACTGACAAAAAAGGCAAGCGGTATAGCATGATGCATTATGTTAGTGGGAGAGATACGATTCATTACCATTTTCGTCAATGCAGAATGTTCCAGAATGTCAAACTTTTGATTTTGTTGTTAAGCACAAAGCTAGACATTAAGCTATCTGTGCTGTGCACACCACGAGTATCGAAACCCCGTTTTTAGAGATATAAGTTCATCAGAATTACAGCTGAGCCACTGGGGAGGGGCGAATGTCACAGTACACGAATCATTTATAGCTTCCTTAACAATTGCCAGAGATCACAAGTCCAATCCAACTAAAAAACGCTAACTATAACCCCCACTGTTTTCGAGTACAATGGCACATTCATATCCAAAGCGTTCTCCAAGCTGCCATCACACTCGAACTCGTACATCTGAAACAGTTAAGACAGGTTATAATTTGTCTTCACCCTAGTAACTATGTTCAAGGCACCACGAGATGAGTTGCAGTTCTTCTGTAACATCTGGCATGATGGATCTCCCTGCACCCAGTGGGAGTAGTGTTTTACATTAATAAACTCACTTTGAGACCTTGGGTGAGGTAGTTAACTTACCCATGTGCAGTTTCGTTTCCCAACACATTTTCAATTTCACGTGGACTGAGAAGTCATTAATTTTGAACGGTCAAACTAATTTTTCACATTATTTTATCTGGTGATATTCCATTACCCAAGCATACTACCAACAGTACGTTTAGGCATGATTGCGTGTGCTAGAGTACTTCGGATACTTATAGCAGTGCATCATCCACTAATTTTTCACATTATTTTATCTGGTGATATTCCATTCCCAAGCATATACCTACAGTACGTTTAGGCATGATTGCGTGTGCTAGAGTACTTCGGATACTTATAGCTTAGTGGATGATGCATTCATGCCTAAACGTACTGTAGGTACTATGCTTGGGGAATGGAATATCACCAGATAAAATAATGTGAAAAATTGCGTGTGCTAGAGTACTTCGGATACTTATAGCAATGCATCATCCACTAATTTTTCACATTATTTTATCTGGTGATATTCCATTCCCAAGCATATACCTACAGTACGTTTAGGCATGATTGCGTGTGCTAGAGTACTTCGGATACTTATAGCAGTGCATCATCCACTAATTTTTCACATTATTTTATCTGGTGATATTCCATTCCCAAGCATAGTACCTACAGTACGTTTAGGCATGATTGCGTGTGCTAGAGTACTTCGGATACTTATAGCAATGCACCATCCACTAATTTTTCTTCCGATAAGATCCTCGTGACTCCAACTGGTTAGCTGTTACAGAGGATAAGCATTTTAAGCTCTACTTAACTTTTTTCCATTATAGGATCAGCATGAACATTGAATGGGGACAGCAATACTAGTCGAGAGGTATGCCGTCCTAATACTTTTGAAACTACGTAACGCAACTTAAGGAAAGTCTTCACACAAGAATATTCCTTAGAATACAAAACAAAACTAAAAACCATCACATTGAATCTATCACTATGCTATGCTATGTAGATGAAATTAAAGATATTGAAAACAAGTATTACACAAGAGGTTGATGAGACAACAGTGAAAGAAATGGGAAACGTATTAGTAATTATTAACATTTTATAAATAACACAACAAGTACAGATTTTCATAATTTATGTTCATTAACTTATAAATGTAGGATGTTATGTCTATTGGTGCAGGTACCTCGTTTGGTTGAAAGTTTTACTTTCGAAGCTGTATAGTCTGATAAAATATCACTTCTAAGTGATTCGGTAACTACATTTGCTCTAGATTAATGGAGATATAGTCTGATAAAATATCACTTCTAAGTGGTTCGGTAACTACATTTGCTCTAGATTAATGGAGATATAGTCTGATAAAATATCACTTCTAAGTGGTTCGGTAACTACATTTGCTCTAGATTAATGGAGATATAGTCTGATAAAATA
>NW_013676783.1:14783-17598 GCF_000517525.1 Limulus polyphemus | reverse complement strand
AAATAGTTTTGTTTAATGCTACACGTATATGATTCCAATTTCTGTCTTTCTTAGAAAAAAGTCACATCTCCAATTGATAAAATGGAATATATATATAAGTGGATCATTTAATCCTGACGGGAACCAGTCAGAGAGATTGTGAAGAAACTGTTAGAAATGCTTCGAGTTTCGGATATATATGCATCTTCGCCCTATAATACCAATATTTAAAGTGTAGTATGAAGGGTTTTTTTTTTAGGGTTCACAACTGATTTTAATTTGAAAAGTGTAACGTGAATATTTTGTTTAGCACTGACACCTTTTGCCGACTCACCCTCCTTTTTGTTGTTTGTTATCACGTACAAAGCTACACACAAAGGGCTATCACGGGTATCAAACCCCGGTTTCTAGCAGTATAAGACCGCAGACATATCACTGGGGGCACCATCCTCCTTGTAAAGTTTTATGGGGAGAAGAATAGTGAACGAGGTATCTATTACTTGTGCTAATATTTCTTTCATTCTGTAACGATGCCTAGTACCATATATAGTGACATCTTAGTCTATCATAGAAACTGATAAATAGGAATATTTCTAAAATCACTAAAGTTTATGAAAAAACCGGTAGGAGTCAACAAAGACGGATTTTTTTTGTACGAATATGCGTACATATACATATGAATTCAAACTGTCACAATAGTGTTATATTTTGCTGATGTTACAAAGATAACAGTGCATTACTAATCTAGATCCAATATTATGCGAGACTTAAGGGCTATTTTCATGTCTTCCTCCCTCAAAGGAGGGGCATTGATATATTTTTAAAGACTTATGACCTGATTCATTGCTGAAAAATAGGTCTATAAATAGGTCATACGTCTGCATAACTTTTTACGTTTGTAATCACTTCTGGCAGTAGCGCTTGTCACGTCACTCTGGATTTATTTCCATGATACAGTTTTTCCGAAGTTTCTTTGTTACTCGTTCAAAATCTGTGACAAATATACGTGCCGATAAGGCTGTGAAAAAAAAAGTCCATCAATCAATACTTGTCTGATGAAATTAATATCTCAAATCAATATCACGTCAAATAATAACCACAATTAATATTATACCACGTGTTAATCCTTGTTTTTTAATTAGGCTTCATATTTATTGATGAAATTGATATCTAAAATCAATACCACGTCAAATAATAACCACAATTAATATTATACCACGTGTTACACATCCTTGTTTTTTTAATTAGGCTTCATATTTATATAAACTTTTGTATGAATAGTAACCCCAAATTATACTTTGTGCAATTCGTAATTATACAAGCACAAAATATATAAATCACCACCAGGTGCACAGCTGACGTATATACAGACATTTGCCAAATATAGGCTAAAGTTACTATTGATTAGGCTTGACTTATGTACAGCTCATACGAAGTGAAACATATATATCCCTTTCCTATATATATGTGTATTTCAGGGTCGTATTATATAAGATAAATGAGCATCAGCCATCCTTATTCATTTTTAATATATAACACACTTAGTCGGGGAAACTTTTCTAACGTGAGTGCCTTAAGTTAAGCCTATAATTTTGAAAACTTTTTACGTTATCTTAATACTGAGTTCTGGTAATTTATATATATTTATATATGTGTGTGTGTTTCTGTTGAGCAAAAGCTGAGTGCTGAGACTCGTTCAGTACCCCCAGAAACCCAGTATTGGTTCTTTTGGTAATTCCAAGGGGAGTCCAGCTTCTTTCTGGAAGGCTGTACCATTAGTTTTTGTATTTTTTGGAAGTTAAGTTTAAATCGAAAAGATGAATTCCAGTATTTCACCACTGGCCGAGATGATTAAATATTACTTGTTTTCGGATTCAGTGGATGTTGTTATACGTAATTCGTAGTTATCAGTTTGACGATACTACACCAGGGCTAACTTTTTGTTTTGCAGGCTGAAGTAGGAGAAAGCTCTTCGCTCGTGCTACTCGCCTGTCAAGTCTCTATTGAATGACAACATAGCTAACCATCTTCAACCTGGAATTTTTGAACTAGGTAATCAATCAATTAGATTTTCTTTTCAATAATTAAATGAAGTTCTTAAGCCTTATTTATTATCTAGTGTAGATATCATACTGTTTGTAAATTGGGATTTGTGTTTAGAAATAACTTTTTATTCGTACGTTATTTGTCTGCGTAATTAGGCCTTTCTTGGCAGTTTCTCCTTCTGAAGAGAATAAGTAAACTCTAATTAGAATAATCACTTGTTCAATGCCTCGTGCCTTCAGCTGCCAGCACACAAGAACTCAGCGACATGGCTTAGTCAATAACGAAAAGGATCTGAGTAAATACACTGACTTATACGTTGCCACGGATACGTTTGTGTAGCAGTTTTCACTCGGTTGTTCAAAACTAAAACTTGTTGAAGAAATAAAATCAGTTGTAATATGCTGAAGGCATTTACACGTCATGTTCTAAGTTGATTCTACATATTAGTAGTTATCAAAAAACTTGTGTTCATTATGCCATTTGTAATGAAGGAACGTTAGAAAATAAGCATTTGTATGAGTCATGATGGATTCTTTGTATTCCTTATACACTCTGTGTTTAGTAATTAACTACATATCACGCACTCTTTTCATCGAGTCTACTTTGATGTAAGTGTGAGAAAAATACAGCTGTAATGTCATTATATACTTCTAATGATATATACATTCATACAGTGACCGTGGGATATTTACAAGGAAGTTAAACTTTCATTCACAGTTAGCTGACTACGTTAAATTTTGGAGCCTCACCACGTCGTTACAGACCATGCCGTCGTGTTCGATAATGGTCT
>NW_013676783.1:12539-13846 GCF_000517525.1 Limulus polyphemus | reverse complement strand
AGTACAATGTAGTACAATAGTAAAATGTAGTACAATAATAGTACAATGTAGTACAATGTAGTACAATAATAGTACAATAATAGTACAGTGTAGTACAATAATAGTACAATGTAGTACAATAATAGTACAGTGTAGTACAATAATAGTACAATGTAGTACAATAATAGTACAGTGTAGTACAATAATAGTACAATGTAGTACAATAATAGTACAATGTAGTACAATAATAGTACAATGTAGTACAACAATAGTACAATGATAGTACAATGCATACTGCATATTTTCAGGAAATGTTTTCTTTTATATACTTAGCCTGTCTGTGATCAGAAATATTAGTGAATGACGAATCGTCCCTAATAATAGCATTTATTTTAGAATATTTTAAACTTAAAAAAACAGATTCGTGTTCTTCAAAAAGTAAACAATGTACTCCATTTACATTGAAGTGTGTTGAAATTATTGTTAAATCCATTCTACCTCTGACACAAACCAAATGGTCCTAGGTAGTAATTCCTCCCCACTTCAGCATCCAAATGACGCCGCCACAGCGAGGGGGAGGGGGAGAGAAGGGGTTATGACATCAAAGATGACGAGGTCATAGTTCCAAGTTAGGGACGCGTTGCTATAACAGGCGGCCTTGATGTGATAGTACCGTATTTTGTCACCAGATGGCGCACTGCTAGGCGGCCATGATGGATGATTACATAATAGTACCACAAAGTAGAGAACGTGTTTCTAGACAGCCATGACTCATACAGTGCATGTCATATAATTAATTCGTCCTACATTACTTTTCCTTATCATTAATTAGTCCTTCAAGGACAATACAATAATTAAAACTTACTCAATCAAGTGATTAAATTATTACATTTCCGAAAAGGACTATATATTATTGCAATCTAACGCATTTATATCATACAATAATTAAAACTTATACTTTATACAACAATTTACGTCGTCAATAAAACGTTTATTATGTAACAACACTTTTACTAACTTGAAAAATTGAACCCTCCGATCTACAGCTCGGCAAAGCTATTAATAGTGGCCACACCCTGACCCATCTATAGGAAAGAGAGTATTTGACTTTTGAAAGTAAACACAGGCTATAAAAAAAATCACCGCTAACTGAAATAATGTCTTATCTGCTACCATCTTTACCACATAGACTATAAAAAAACACCGGTAACACAAATAATGTCTTATTTGCTACCATATTTACCACACAGACTATAAAAAACACCGGTAACACAAATAATGTCTTATTTGCTACCATATTTACCACACAGACTATAAAAAACACCGGT
>NW_013676783.1:9435-11587 GCF_000517525.1 Limulus polyphemus | reverse complement strand
CGCCAACTCTTGGGTCACTCTTTTACCAACGAATAGTGGGATTGACCGCCACATTATAATGTCTCACGGCTGAAAGAGCGAGTATGTTTGGTGGAACGGGGATTCGAACCCGCGACCTTCAGATTGCGAGTCAAGCGCCCTAACCGCCTGGCCATGTCGGGCCTTTTCATAGAGCGTAGGAAATGTATTTTCAATTTTTATTACGTCTTTATTGTCTCTTTTATAAAACATGTCACATATTTTAACACAAATTCAAGTACCGGTTTCATGGCAAGTAAAAGGTAACAAATACATAGGACTATTCGTATTAATTCTAGGTTTCTTGTGAAATTTTAGGCAAGGATTTTGATTCTTTAAGAACGTGTCACGGAGTAGAAACATAGGAAGTAATTCCACTCACATTCAACGTGATTCAACTCTTTTAGAATGTCTTATCTTATTATTTATTTTATTACATAATCTGGAAATAAGTTAGATATATCCTAAGAATTATCTAAGCCTTTTAAAATGTCGCCCTGTCTATCTGGCATAGCAACGCGAGATGGCTGTCGTTATGTCTAAAATAACATAAAACTTGGCAAGAATTTGGGTTTGAAATAAAACCCGGGGCGCTCGGAAATTAAGAAAATAACATTCGCTCCGCTCGTGATATTGGGTGTGCTCCGAGCCCAAAAAATATAAGCATATGTTAAAGCGTGATTGTTTAAACAATAACGATAAATAAACAAATAAAACAAAGTCGCGTTTGAAGTAAAAAAAACAACAAACCTAATCAGAATAAGACATACTTTTTTTTTGGAATGAGCACAACACCCTAAATATGCGATAAAGATGACAGAAACAACATAAAGAAACAAATCATTATACGTCTCTATTGATTCACCGAGACCTTTGCATTTTTCACGTACAAGTGTAGTGCGTGTAGGAGGAGGAGATGAATTTACATTTAAATGAGGGAAAATGTATATTTCTCCTGTTCGATCCAAAACACAGCTCTGAAATTAATCATACAAGTAATTTATAAGTGAAAATACGGGCTGTGTTGAGTCACTTATTATTGGACCGACTACAATTAAAACAAACAGATAATACGGTTCAGTCATCTACACGTTGGTTTTGTGTGACTCCTCCTCAATTGACTCGGGGGTAACTTCTGAGTCTGATTCTATTGGTAGAATCCTGAGGCTGATTTCTTGAATAATGTGGTCAAGGTTTATCCATTGCTCAGGAGGGGTAATGTGGTCAAGGTTTATCCATTGCTCAGGAGGGGTAATGTGGTCAAGGTTTATCCATTGCTCAGGAGGGGTAATGTGGTCAAGGTTTATCCATTGATCAGGAGGGGTAATTTGGTCAAGGTTTATCCATTGCTCAGATGGGGTAATGTGGTCAAGTTTTATCCATTGCTCAGGAGGAGTAATGTGGTCAAGGTTTATCCATTGTTCAGAATTATCTGACCTTTATGATAAAGGTCATATTATTGTTGTATTCTATCGTTCTGAAGGTCGAGCATCAGAAGAATATTGATATACATTAATACTGTGTAAGGTGTGTGTTACTTTATATGTATAGCTTGACGTATGCTATTGGCTAATTTGTCCACGTGGCTTGCCTTAATTTGTACGTATATGTTGTTGTTGTTTGTAATTAAGCACATAGCTACACAATGGGCTATCTGTGCTCTGCCCACCACGGGTATCGAAATCCGGATTCTAGCGTTGTAAGTCGGCAGACATACCGCTGTGCCACTGGGGGGGGGGGGTTGTGTGTTTGTTTGAAGTTAAGCACAAAGCTACACGATGAGCTATCTGTGCTCTGCCCACCACGGGTATCGAAATCCGGATTCTAGCGTTGTAAGTCCGCAGACATACCGCTGTGCCACTGGGGTGCTTGTACGTATGTCAACTTCTGTTTTCTCCCGAACTTCCAACTTTTGGACTACTCTTCAACAACGACTAGTGGGATTGACGATAACATTATAACGTCATTATGGCTGTTCGTTGGTGGGATTCGATTTCGCGACCCACATATTGCGAGTCGAGCGTCCTAACCTGTAACAATATTTAAAGTTCACATATTGTCAGAACCGGGCTCATCTTTGTATGCTATGACAGCAGAAAGTATTAATGTGACTGTTCGAATTTTACAAGAAAGT
>NW_013676783.1:7886-8660 GCF_000517525.1 Limulus polyphemus | reverse complement strand
TTTCTATCTTATTATTATATCCTAGATATTTCTTTCACCAAGACGATACAGTTTTTAGGAGAATTTATCATATTATGTCTATTTGACTTATAGTCGCGAAATGGCAAACAGTGGATACTACAGTTTAGACCAGAACAGTGATCAATGTATTTGAATGGTATATATCTTATACACGAACGAATTGTGATTTTTGTTAACTGCAGGATCTAATAGCTAGTTTTCTATAGACGTCGGTGACATGTAAAATTTGTGGAGATTCGGATTCATGTCAACTTTATGATTCGGTTTTTCTCTAGAAACTGGATAAATCGTGTTAATATCGATTCCATTCTACTAGAAATGGCCAACTATGACTTCACGCACTAACAACTGTGTCCTCTAATGACGAGATCACTACGCCTGCGTTGACGGTTCAAGACGAAAACAGAGGAAGAGTAACAGGAGGTGTTCACCCGCATGTGCTCTCCTGCCCAACCAAGACGAAACACCAACTGCTAACAAGTAGTGGCTCCACGTCATCAATATCATCGCTCCGAATTTCACAATCTGTTCAGATGTTGAAACTTAAGAATAATCACCGGAAAAGATAAAGTAAGTTTTACATGTTGCATGATGTATAAAGTATGTTTTCTACATGTTGCATGATGTATAAAGTAAGTTTTACATGTTGCATGATGTATAAAGTATGTTTTCTACATGTTGCATGATGTATAAAGTAAGTTTTCTACATGTTGCATGATGTATAAAGTATGTTTTCTACATGTTGCATGATGT
>NW_013676783.1:0-7087 GCF_000517525.1 Limulus polyphemus | reverse complement strand
AAACCGGGTTTCGATACCCGTGGTGGGCAGAGCACAGATAGTCCATTGTGTAGCTTTGTGCTTAACAACAAACAAACAATTAAACCTTTATTATTGTTACACTAAAATACACGTGTAAATAAAACTTATGAACAGTATTTATTCTGACTTTAATAATTAACAGTAATAAGAGTACGTAAGTTTAGGAAATCAGTTTATCAGTCACTGTGAAAGATATTTACAGATTACCGACAAGTTGTTTAGGTCCCAGTGTATATGTGACTAAAAAATGTTTATTTTTTCTGGCCTACATTTATAACTTTGTTGTTTAGGTCCCAGTATATATGTCACTAAAAATAATTTTCTTTTTTCTGGCCTACATTTATAACTTTGTTGTTTAGGTCCCAGTGTATATGTGACTAAAAATAATGTTATTTTTTTCTGGCCTACATTTATAACTTTGTTGTTTAGGTCCCAGTGTATATGTGACTAAAAATAATGTTATTTTTTCTGGCCTACATTTATAACTTTGTTGTTTAGGTCCCAGTGTATATGTGACTAAAAATAATGTTATTTTTTTCTGGCCTACATTTATAACTTTGTTGTTTAGGTCCCAGTGTATATGGGACTAAAAATAATGTTGTTGTTTTTTCTGGCCTACATTTATAACTTTCACAATTCATTTCTTGAAAATTATTTATTTGTTGAGATAGCCCATTGTGTAGCTTTGTGCCTAACTACAAACAAACAAACAAACAAAAAAATGTTTGTTGTTGTTCACCCACGTGTCAAATGTTTGTTGTTGTTCACACACGTGTCAAATGTTCGTTGTTGCTGCCGTCGTTCATTAAACTTCATTAATTGTTACAAGATGTCCTATTTTTCTGAATACAGAATTACTTCCGTACAATTATTAAAGCTAGGTAAACTTGAGGGAATATAACGCTGAATGTCGGGGTTCTATCCTTGCGTTGGGCACAGCTTAGATAGTCCATTTTGTAGGGCTTTGTGTCCAACAGCAAAACAGTGTTTGCCCCACCATCCCAGCGGCTCGGCGGTAAGTCTACGGACTTACAATGCTAAAAAAAAACGAGTTTAGATACCCGTGTAGGGCACAAGATTTCGTTGTTGTTCACACACGTGCCAAATGTTCGTTGCTGTTCACACACGTGTCAAATGTTCGTTGCTGTTCACACACGTGTCAAATGTTTGTTGTTGTTCACACACGTGTCTTGTTACTGTATACACATGTGTCAAAGTTTCGTTGCTGTTCCCACATGTGTCAAAGTGTCGTTGCTGTTCCCACACGTATCAAATGTTCGTTGCTGTTCACACACGTATCAAATGTTCGTTGCTGTTCACACACGTGTCAAATATTCGTTGCTGTTCACACACGTGTCAAATGCTCGTTGCTGTTCACACACGTGTCAAATGTTTGTTACTGTTTCCACACGTGTCAAATGTTTGTTACTGTTTCCACACGTGTCAAATGTTTGTTACTGTTTCCACACGTGTCAAATGTTTGTTACTGTTCACACACGTGTCAAATGTTTGTTACTGTTCACACACGTGTCAAATGTTTGTTACTGTTTCCACACGTGTCAAATGTTTGTTACTGTTTCCACACGTGTCAAATGTTTGTTACTGTTCACAGACGTGTCAAATGTTCGTTGCTGTTCACACACGTGTCAGATGTTTGTTACTGTTTCCACACGTGTCAAATGTTTGTTACTGTTTCCACACATGTCAAATGTTCGTTGCTGTTCAATAACGTGTCAAATGTTTGTTGTTGTTCACCCACGTGTCAAATGTTCGTTGTTGTTCACACACGTGTCAAATGACATGTAATTCATGAATGTGCTGAAGATGGAATATGTATATTCCAAAACGTTCAAGAATTAACTGCTTGATGGAATATCTTTGTTTATCAACTATTATATTCCACTAGAAACCAAATTCATTGAATTGAAGACAAAACTCAATCGTCCGGAATTCTAAAGTGATGGCAGACTGGACTCGAACCCGCAATTTTTGCTTATCACACATAAGTTTTAAGCTATTATCAAGCTGTCGCGTCTCGAAAGATCAATCTCTTAGTTTTTATTTTATTGATGAGTGAGGAAGAACTTTCGGACAACTCCCCAAATAATTCAATTGCCCAATAAACATTGCCCTCCTGATCAGTTTATTGCCCTAATCTCTTCTTATAAGATTTGAAGGTTGGCAAGTCTTCCGGTTTAAGATTTGAAGGTTGGCAAGTCTTCCGGTTTAAGATTTAAAGGTTGGCAAGTCTTCCGGTTTAAGATTTAAAGGTTAGCTAGTCTTCCGGGAAGTTAGAGTTTTCCGAATAAATAGAAATTTCAAATCTCACAGGATTTAAACCCGTCTTTAAAAACCAACGAAGCGAAAATCGTGGGTCGCTGTGTTTGAGATCCAGTAACTTAATCAATTAACTACACCTTATTAAGTATCAATTAAACCAAGGTTGGAATCTTGCCAGTTCTTCGTTTTAACAACTTCGAGAAAATATAACTTTTAGAGATATTCGTACGTCAGAACGACATGGTGGCAGCACCAGGATATTTTTCTAGTTTAACTTATACTTCACTAATGAACTTTATAGTTTAACTTATACTTCACTAACGAACTCTGATCCGACCTTTCCTTTGTGTGACGACCTAACAGATCGTGTAATATTTTGACGCCATGTTTGATGACCGGAAAAACCCTGTAAAATATTTCAAACACCGTATTCGGAGTGTAGTTCATCAAGACCAGTTAAAAACGATTTATCTAGTCAATTTTAAAGCCGTTAAACATAATTTAGTGAACGTTTAGGTATTGTTACCCGGTATTAAGTTGTGTTACATACAGCATTAAGCCTAAAACCGTATCGAACATTGTCCTAATTTTTTTAAATCCGTGCATCTTTCTCGAGAATGGTCATTTAATTCATTCCGTCTTAAGAAACAGTGTAACAGTAAAATAAAACAACAAAAACTGTCGTTACCTGGGTAATATATGTAATGTGAATGAGTGTGTAATTAAACAAGACATTTACTCCATAGATAATCTATATGTAATTTAAATGGGCGTGTCTAATTATTACGTCATCATGTACGTGGTGTACGGGCATTACGATTGGCTGTCAGAAATAGTTCCACTGCTAAATACAATAGCAATGCATGAGAATTTATTAACTATGCAAAAGTTTCAATAATTTGTTTCATTTTGTTACGAAAACATTATTTTTGTCTGTCTGTCTGTCTGCCTACCAATATTTCCATCTGTATTTCGGTATAATTTGTGTTCTGGACTTGTATATACTCTTGTAAAATATTGGGCAGTAAATGGTCCTGGGGCTATAAGTTTGGGGTTACTTCTTTCAACTATGTCTTACACAATCCAGCCAATACTAAATCAGTCAAATAACGAAAGGATCCTGATTTCAGCTGTTGTTAATAACGTAGCTTATTGTAGTTCCGTCTTGGGTTACAGTTTTGTTAATAACGTAGCTTATTGTAGTTCCGTCTTGGATTACAGTTTTGTTAACAACGTAGCATATTGTAGTTCCGTCTTGGGTTACAGTTTTGTTAATAACGTAGCTTATTGTAGTTCCGTCTTGGGTTACAGTTTTGTTAACAACGTAGGTTACTGTAGTTCCGTAGTGGGTTACAGTTTTGTTAATAACGTAGCTTATTGTAGTTCCGTCTTGGGTTACAGTTTTGTTAACAACGTAGGCTACTGTAGTTCCGTCTTGGGTTACAGTTTTGTTAACAACGTAGCTTATTGTAGTTCCGTCTTGGGTTACAGTTTTGTTAATAACGTAGCTTATTGTAGTTCCGTCTTGGGTTACAGTTTTGTTAACAACGTAGCTTATTGTAGTTCCGTCTTGGGTTACAGTTTTGTTAATAACGTAGCTTATTGTAGTTCCGTCTTGGGTTACAGCTTTGTTAACAACGTAGCTTATTGTAGTTCCGTCTTGGGTTACAGTTTTGTTAATAACGTAGCATATTGTAGTTCCGTCTTGGGTTACAGCTTTGTTAACAACGTAGCTTATTGTAGTTCCGTCTTGGGTTACAGCTTTGTTAACAACGTAGCATATTGTAGTTCCGTCTTGGGTTACAGTTTTGTTAACAACGTAGCATATTGTAGTTCCGGTTTAGATTTATGAAGATTGTACACGAGTTAGTATTACGAGTTTCAACTACATTGATAGTTTGGTTTAACCTTATTATAGTTTCCTAAAAATATCAATATCACGAGCTTCAGCTGCCAATAATAACGTAGTTTAACCTAAAGCTGGTTTTGTAAGGGATATTAATATCACGAGCTTCAGCTGCCATTAATAACGTAGTTTAACCTAAAGCTGGTTTTGTAAGGGATATTAATATCACGAGCTTCAGCTGCCATTAATAACGTAGTTTAACCTAAAGCTGGTTTTGTAAGGGATATTAATATCACGAGCTTCAGCTGCCAATAATAACGTAGTTTAACCTAAAGCTGGTTTTGTAAGGGATATTAGTATCACGAGCTTCAGCTGCCAATAATAACGTAGTTTAACCTAAAGCTGGTTTTGTAAGGGATATTATAATAATAACGTAGTTATTATAATTGTCTTATTATTTTTATGAAACTAAATGGGGTACATTTGATGGGGTACATCAGTCGAGAATTTCTTAAATAAATAAAAACCTATACCAAAAATAATTAAAATAATTATCTTTTTTTTTATTTTTGACTCATTTATTCATTATTCTTGCATTATAAGCAGTATAATTAGGCTACTGATGCTCTAATGTGAATGATAAACAGGATTGGATAAAACCAACCATTACAACCGGACTGCGAAAAACTAGATTAAGAACTTCATTTTTCGTTTGTTCAAAATGTTTGATCCAGACAGCATGACGTATTCGCGCGCGCGTTGAAACGAGAGGAAAAGCAAGATAACACATAAGGGATTTCTTTATTTTTCTGACTCCCAATGAACCGAAGAGTCTGGAGCAATAAAAACTGACGTAGCCTTGCTGAAACATATAAAGTGAAATACAAGAATATGTCCGTATACAATAAGCGTTGTAATAAGTGTGAAAAAAGGATATCGTACAAACTGACTCAGTTTTCTTTTTTTTATTGGTAGAGAAGAGGTCAGTCACATACTCTCGATCAAAAAATATTAGCTTTCTAACGACGCATGTCGCCTTGTTCAATTTCTCAAACCCGGAACCGACATATTCTACTTCTGTCGCAGAAGGCAATGAAAGAGAACCAGATGTTAATACCCTTCCACAAGCTCGCGTCACAACTATATTTAAAAATTCTGTTTTCTGTTGATAGAATACGTTCTCTATATTAAATATCTGACCCCTGAAACCTTTGAATTTGGTCAGCGATTTTTTTTCCGTGTATAATCACGATTACAGTATCAGTTTAAAAGTTTGGACGTGATCACGATTACAGTATCAGTTTAAAAGTTTGGACGTGATCATGATTACAGTTTCTGTTTAAAAGTTTGGACGTGATCATGATTACAGTATCAGTTTAAAAGTTTGGACGCGATCATGATTACAGTTCCTGTTTAAAAGTTTGTACGTGATCATGATTACAGTTTCTGTTTAAAAGTTTGTACGTGATCATGATTACAGTTTCTGTTTAAAAGTTTGTACGTGATCATGATTACAGTTTCTGTTTAAAAGTTTGTACGTGATCATGATTACAGTTCCTGTTTAAAAGTTTGTACGTGATCATGATTACAGTTTCTGTTTAAAAGTTTGTACGTGATCATGATTACAGTTTCTGTTTAAAAGTTTGTACGTGATCATGATTACAGTTTCAGTTTAAAAGTTTGGACGTGATCATGATTACAGTTTCTGTTTAAAAGTTTGGACGTGATCATGATTACAGTATCAGTTTAAAAGTTTGTACGTGATCATGATTACAGTTTCTGTTTAAAAGTTTGTACGTGATCATGATTACAGTTTCTGTTTAAAAGTTTGTACGTGATCATGATTACAGTTTCTGTTTAAAAGTTTGGACGTGATCATGCTTACAGTTTCTGGTTTAAAGTTTGGACGTGATCATGATTACAGTTTGTGTGTGTGAGCATGAGTAAAGTTTGTTTTCAAGTGTTTGTGCATGGTCATGATTACAGTTTTTGTTCAGGAGAGATCACTTACAAATTATTACACCTACAAAGAAAGAGTGCATATTAAACCCTTCGTCTTACTTTGAGCAGCTGAGTTAAGTATCTTTATGTGAGGAATTATAACTCATAATATGCTCCTGTATTAAAACGTAAGCGTAGAAATGGTTGAAATAACGTAAAGTCTTAATTTTCTCAAACAAACATATATATATATATATATATATATCCTTCCGCTCACGTATCGGAAGTATTAAACGAAACAAGTCATTTGGTTTTAATGGCTATTAATGTTATATGGCTGAGATTAATAACATTAGTTTCACATCATAAGAAAAACCGGGGACCAATATAGACAAAAGCCCCGGTTCTTTCGTAAAATACGATTTCACGATCTCGTGGATTGTAACATCCGAAATTTTTCAGAACATTCGAATCTTACACAATGCTTCTTAGAAATATATTTCTTACGTTTCTCCCAAAAACTGAGAAATCTTTCATTTTTTAACAATTTAATACAAGATTTTCTACACGAGGATCACTCCAACATACACTGACTTTCTCTTTTCAACAAACCAATTATTTATGTCACTTTGCAATATATATATATATTTTTTTGGTTTAAAACTTACTTGGGTGTGGCCAACTGGTTTGCATACCCGGACTGTGAATCCGGGGATTCCCGGTTCGCGTCTCGTGGCCGCAAAAACTGTCTCCTCATTTTAGGGTTCTGGGTATCTATACAAGAGAGTTGATTAAATCCTACTATTCTGTCAGAGTGGTCCTTAGCAATGAGTTCTGTTAGCTAACTTGTTGCCTGCCTTCCCTCTAGTCTGTCAGAGTAGTCCTTAGCAATGAGTTCTGTTAGCTAACTTGTTGCCTGCCTTCCCTCTAGTCTGTCAGAGTGGTCCTTAGCAATGAGTTCTGTTAGCTAACTTGTTGCCTGCCTTCCCTCTAGCCTAT
>NW_013676782.1:16355-17110 GCF_000517525.1 Limulus polyphemus | reverse complement strand
AACAATGAACTATAAAGGCTGTATTGTACGAACAATCTGTCATAACAATTAAGTATGAAGGCTATATTGTACGAACAATCTGTCATAACAATTAAGTATGAAGGCTATATTGTACGAACAATCTACCATAACAATGAACTATGAAGGCTATACTGTACGAACAAGCTACCATAACAATGAACTATGAAGGTTATACTGTACGAACAAGCTACCATAACAGTGAACTATGAAGGCTGTACTGTACGAATAATTTATCAAGATCATACTCATGAGTGTGGGGGGGGGGGGCTGGTATAGCCTGATGGTTAGGGTGCTCGACTCGCAATCTGAGGATCACGGGTTGTACCCCTTCCCTGATCATGATCACCACTTTGAGCCGTGAGAGCATTATAATGTGACTGTCAATCACACTATTCGTTGGTTGGTAAAAAGTAGCCCGAGTTGTAGGTGGGTGTTATTGAATATTTGCCTTCCCACTAGTTTATTACTTCAAAATTCGATACGACTAATGCAGGCAGCTCTCGAATAGATTAGCAACTCGTAGCAACAATCTAAGGTCACACCCTATTCTATTAAGGTCATACCTTTAGCAGCAATCTATGGTCACAGCCTATTATATTAAGGTCATACCTTTAGCAGCAATCTAAGGTCACATCCTCTTCTATTAAGGTCATACCTATAATAACAATCTAAGGTCACATCCTATTCTATTAAGGTCATACCTTTAGCAGCAATCTATGGTCACAGCCTATTAT
>NW_013676782.1:8974-15438 GCF_000517525.1 Limulus polyphemus | reverse complement strand
TTCTATTAAGGTCATACCTATAATAACAATCTAAGGTCACATCCTATTCTATTAAGGTCATACCTTTAGCAGCAATCTAAGGTCACATCCTATTCTATTAAGGTCACACTCATTGCAACAATTTAAGGTTACACCCATATGAAAACTGTCAAGGTAGCTCTCACTCATAGAAACAATTATCAAGGCCAAAATCATAGAAATAACCATTTAAGGTCACAACCATATCAAAAATATATTAAAGTCAGACTAACGGCAGTAATCCATGAATTCCACACCCGTTAGAACAAATCAAAGTCATGGTCTTAGCAACCATCTATTAAGGTCACGCTCGTAGTAGCAATCTACCAAGAAAAAAAAAACAAACTTCATGTAAACTTAGTGGTTTATTATTCTGAATATGATGGAATTATTTCCACCGAAACGTGCAGAGTTTTTGAACTTATATTTTTCTAAACTTTACAAATACATTATTGTACAAGTAAAAAACGTTGACGTCTTGTTTGATTAATTGTATTTCTAATTTTTGCACACGGGCTGTGTTTTACGTATTGAATCTACCAAGTTTCTAGCCATGGTAACAGTTTATCCTATTGTGCCATCACCACCAGTGTCGTTTATTGGTGCCTCTTTAACGTGTTTGTAGAACGATAATTCAATTGCTAATGGGTTGCTAGAAGCACTGAGGTAAGAATTCAAATAATACATAAAAGATGAAACGATAACCCATTAGTAAGGAACATTTAGTTATAATTTTGTTACATTTAGGTGATCGTTTTTATGTATTTAAGGATATCTAACATAAACAGATAAGCGCGTTAAAAAAACAAAACATTAATTTGTTCTAATTTTTCTTGTCAACTCGTTACTTTGTCTGTCGTCCCAGATTATTGTCTTGTAGCCTTGTCCAATATGGAAGGAAGAAGATTCAATTAATCATCGTAAAAACGCACTTTCCATTAACTTACTCTAAGTTGTCGAAACCTGTTGAAGTCAAGCCATGGAGGGCTAAAGAAAACAAAAACAGCCTAACGTTTAGAGCGATTGTCTTGATAGTTCACGCTGTTCAGATGCCGGCTGGCGGTCCCTAAAGCTTTCGGATGTACATGAAAATAGCTTTAAAAAATTACATTAAAGAAGTACTTTTATGAAGTAAAAATTACGAAGATAATTACACCCCTGAAAAGTTTCGGGTTAAATGAGTTAAAATAAATACGTATTTAATCTTTTCTGTTTTTTAATTTTTACAATAACATCAAATTTGAAAAATCCTGTTTGACATGAGTCCATAGGTGGCCCAGCGGTAAGCTTCAGAGCTTATATTTCTACACTTCGAGGTTTGATCCTTTCTGTGAGCATAATACAAATAAGTCATTGTGAAGCAGTAAACTTAACAACGAACAGACAAGTCTGGTATGACGTACTTTATGGTCATCATAGTTCGTCAAATTATACAGTTTTATGTTGGTGTTATAGATCATACATAAAACATATATGTTGTTGTTATAGATCATACACAAAACATATATGTTGTTGTTATAGATCATACACAAAACATATATGCTGGTTTTATAGATCATACACAAAACATCTATGTTGGTGTTATAGATCATACACAAAACATATATGTTGTTGTTATAGATCATACACAAAACATATATGTTGGTGTTATAGATCATACACAAAACATCTATGTTGGTGTTATAGATCATACACAAAACATATATGTTGGTGTTATAGATCATACACAAGACATATATGTTGGTGTTATAGATCATACCTAAAATATATATGTTGGTGTTATAGATCATACCTAAAACATATATGTTGGTGTTATAGATCATACCTAAAACATCTATGTTGGTGTTATAGATCATACACAAGACATCTATGTTGGTGTTATAGATCATACACAAAATATATATGTTGGTGTTATAGATCACACCTAAAACATATATGTTGGTGTTATAGATCATACACAAAACATATATGTTGGTGTTATAGATCATACCTAAAACATATATGTTGGTGTTATAGATCATACACAAAACATATATGTTGGTGTTATAGATCATACCTAAAACATATATGCTGGAGGTATAGATCATACCTAAAACATATATGTTGGTGTTATAGATCATACACAAAACGTATATGTTGGTGTTATAGATCATACCTAAAATATATATGTTGGTGTTATAGATCATACATAAAACATATATGTTGGTGTTACAGATCATACATAAAACATATATGTTGGTGTTACAAATCATACATAAAACATATATGTTGGTGTTATAGATCATACATAAAACATATATATGTTGGTGTTATAGATCATACATAAAATATATATGTTGGTGTTATAGATCATACACAAAACATATATGTTGGTGTTATAGATCATACCTAAAATATATATGTTGGTGTTATAGATCATACATAAAACATATATGCTGGAGGTATAGATACAATAAAACGGATGATAAAAAGTGAGCCTAACACAACAGAGATAGTTATATCGTAGAAATTTCACACATTTCCTTAAATTCCTGGCCAATGATAATAAAAGTCCACAGTTTGTGTGAGCCTCGCATAGCTTGGTGGTCAGGACACTCGACTTGCAATCTTCGGATTGCGAGTTAGAAACCCCATCACTGAACGTGCTTCATCTTTCAGTCATGGGGTCGTTATAATGTGTTGGTGAATCCCACCATTCGTTTGAAAAGAGTTGATAGAGGTGACTAGTTGCCTTCTCTCTAGTCTATAACTTTAAAATTAGAGATGGCTAACGCAGATTGACCTCAAATAGTTTTGTGCGAAATTACTACCAGAGAGAAGGCAGCCAGCCAAACCCCAATTTGAAATTATTACCAGATGGAAGGCAGCTAGCCAATCCTCAATTTGAAATTACAACCAAAGGGAAAGCAGCCAGTCAATCCCTAATTTGAAATTATTACCAGAGGGAAGGCAGCCAGCCAACCCTTAATTTGAAATTACAACCAGAGGGAAGGCAGCCAGTCAATCTCTAATTGGAAATTACTACCAGTGGGTGTCAGGTTTTGTTTTTGTGGATTATTATATAGTAGGTGTCTGTGACTTGTTGACGGTAAAGGTAACAATGAATTAACAGCATGTACTACACTTGTTTCAATATAAACATATACATATTCTGAACTAAACACACACAAATACATCAGCATAGACATATACCTTGCCTTGTCCGTGGCTTTGCTGAAATCTGCCCTCTTTTTGCTCGGCTGGCCCACTTTATACCTTTTGTTCCATCGTCAGTTCACCACCAGCCCTTCACTCTCAGTTCTCACACACCACTCTACACTCTCAACAACAACGAGTATTAAACACAAAATACAATGAAATTATATTACAATGATCATAAAATACAACAAATCAATGACAGTGTTTTATATCGTGACATAAATCCCCTTCAGGATAAATATTTAAAATATTTTCTATTCCACGATATACAAAGCTTCTTCGTTAACATACAAAGTCTGCTTATACAGTCTGCTCCAACAATTACAGTCCCTTTGATAGCTTCTCTACCGAATCTGTTGTTCTGAAGGTACAACACCCACCTAATGATCCTCGCTCTGTGGATCTTGCGCTTCTGAATGTATGCAAGTCTGTCTGGATGATGATCGCCTTCCCATATAGATAGTTCTGGAACTTCCGAATGGCAAATATGACGGCCAGACACTTTTTCAATCACAGAGTAATTCTTCTTACTATTTGACAGGTTTTACTTATGTAAGTTACCGGAAACAGTCCCTCTTCATGTTCTTGTAAAAGTACTGCTCCAATTCCAATGTCTGAAGCATCAGTCTGGACAATGAAACGTTTATCGAAGTCTGGCATTCTAAGAATTTGTAAGCTTCCTAACATGTTCTTTCATTTCTGGAATGCCACCTGGTATGGTTGGTCCCACTTCACCTTCTTAGGTAAGCCTTTTTTTGCTCAGGTCAGTCACTGGTGCAGTAATTTCAGAATAATTTGGGATGAATTTCCTGTAGTATCCCGCTAACCCCAGGAGGGATCTGACTTGCTACACAGTCGTTGGAGCTGGTGTATCTTATATGCAGATTATCTTTTCCATGGCTATCAGTCGGTTCCCAACTATATGTCCGACAAACTCTAGCATGGCATATCCGATGTAGCACGTGGATGCTCTGATGTTGAGGCCTGCTGTTATCACTTGCTGGAACAGCTTTTTAAGTCTCTTCAGGTGGTCTTCCCATCTTGCAGTGTGTGTCACAACATCATCCACATAGTGCTCGGTGTTGGTGGTGTTGCACAGCATCCCTCTCATCATGCAGTTGAATGTTGCCGCTGAGTTCACTAATCCAAATGGCATTCGCCTCAATTGGTAACACCCATCTGGTGTCACAAATGCTGTCTTCTCTTTAGATTCTGTCTTTATTGGGATTTGCCAATAACCTTTACTGGGGTCGATTTTTGAAAGGAACCTGGTTCCACTTAGTTTTGCCATGATGGCCTCTGAATTGCCCATAGGATGTGAGTCGAACTTTGTCACGAGATTCAGCTTCCGATTACAACTTCTTCACGATTACAACTGGTGAACAATAGACTGAATTTGATGGCTCGATGATTCCAGCTTCCAACATTGCCTCCACTTCCTGCTTTATCAGGTCTCTCATCACATAAGGCATCTGATATGGCTTCACTCTGACTGGATCCTTGATTGTGGTCTCGATCTTGTGTTGCACAAGGTCTGTCTTTCCAGGTTTATCCGTGAAGATATCTGCATATTGGCACAGTAGGCCTTGCAATACTTTTGTTTTGTTTGCCAGTCAGTTCTTTGCAGATGTGGACGTCTTTATATGTCTCATCTCCACGTAGTGGTCTTACATCTAGTAGGTCCTCGTCTTCTAAGAAAAGGTCACTCTCTTCTGGTTCTGCATCTATAACTGCTACACCTGTAACATCCATTTATGTTTAAATAGTTGCACCTGTTAGATCTTCTTCTCTCCCGAAATACTTCTTCAACAAGTTGGTCTTTCCATTCACATTCACCTTGTAGTTCAATCTGTTGAGTACTTCCTGTACTTCAAAAGGTTCTTTCCATTGCAGAATGAGTTTGTTGTGATCTGTGGGCAGCAGAACTAAGACCTTTTGTCCAACCTTGAAATGTTGATCCTTGGCTTTCTTGTTATAGAAATGTTTCTGACTGCCTTGAGCTGTATACGAACTATGTCGAGCAAGTTGGCAGGTCTCCTCCAGTCTGTTTCTGAGGTCTAACACATACTGATACATGTTCCTTATTTCTGACTATTCTTCTCCAGTCCATAGCTCATTCAATATTTGTTGTGGACCTCATATTGTTCTTCCATACAGTAATTCAAAGGGTGAAAATTCTGTAATTGCCTGTGGGACTTCTCAATAAGCAAATAATACTGCCTGCGGGTATCTATCCCAGTCACGTGGTCTCTTGGCACATCTTCCTTATCATGCTCTTTAAAACTCCATATATTCTCTCACAAAGTCTATTACATTTAGGTTTGTACGGGGTGATAGGGAGTTGCCGAGTACTGATGAGTCTGCACATTTATTGCATCAGTTCTGAGATAAACTGGGCTGCTACGTCACTCAGGATTTCTCTCAGAAAGCCTACTCTGCAAAATATCTCTAGAAGGGATTCTCCTACTCTTTCTGTCTCTATCTTTGTCAGTACTGTTGCTTCTGGATAATGTGTTGCATAGTTGACTACTGTAAGCACATACTGGTTGCCTTTATCATATACAGTCACTAGTGGTCCAATCAAGACCACTGCTACTCTACTGAATGGTTCTTCTATGAGAGGCATCTTCCCCAATGGCACCTTGGCTACTTTTCCTTTTGGTATTATTCTTTGGCAGATATCACACGATCTGCAGAATCTACTCACATTTCCTACGACTTCTGGCCAATGGAAGTTACTGGTGATTCTGTTTGTCGTTTTCTTTGTTCCTGGGTGTCCTCTCACAATTGATTCATGAGCCAACTTCATCACTTGAATTCGGTATTCTGTTGGTACTATGATCTGTTTCACTTCCCCAGTATAACTGCTTTGATAGATTCGGTATAGAACTCCCTTCCGGTCCTCTATTCTATATATGTATTTTTCCCTTCTGTTTTGTGCTCGACTTTCTTCCGGGCATTTTCCCAAAGTTTCTATAGTAAAGGGTCTTTTTTTCTGTGCTTACTTCAGTCCCTGCAAACCTAATTTGGGGATGTCGCCTTTTGACACTTGCAGGGGCTTAATATCACTATTAAATATATAACAATGAAACTGACATTGAGGTATACATGTCTAGAATGAAATACAGTGTGCTATTAAGTATATAACAATGAAACTGACATTGAGGTATACATGTCTAGAATGAAATACAGTGTGCTATTAAGTATATAACAATGAAACTGACATTAAAGTTGTTATGTATTACAAT
>NW_013676782.1:6320-8271 GCF_000517525.1 Limulus polyphemus | reverse complement strand
ATAACAATGAAACTGTCATTAAAATATAGATGTCTAGATTGTGACACAATGTGTTATTGAATATTGATTAATAGAAACCTGTACTATTTCTGGATCCAAATACAATATATAATATAATATATTGTTGGTGTACTTTGGTGACAGATTTTCTTGTAGGCAGATTTTGTTAAACAAGACCGATGTCTGTAGGTTTACTTTCTTCTTAGAATTCTTCTCAAGAAGTCGATAAGCCGGCTTAACGTTGTTAGAACAACGGGTAAAAGTTGTAGCTAGTGATGAGTTGGCCGAATGCATTTCGAATGCGTTTCGAATGCATTCTGCATCCATTATCAAGGCTGAATATTGTGTGAATTGTGATTACTGATGGTGGATATTTATAGGTATGGGTAAGCAGGTGGTGGTATCTAGCTCGTGGGAGGCGTTAATTGGTGGAGTGATGTATTATGGCTTGGGAGTTTCTCGCCAAGAAGTAGCAGTGTGCGTGCTGTTCCTTTCGATACAACTTTTACCCGTTGTTCTAACAACGTTAAGACGGCTTATCGACTTCTTGAGAAGAATTCTAAGAAGAAAGTAAACCTACAGACATCGGTCTTGTTTAACAAAATATAATATATATGCATTTTCTCAGTTAAAACTGTTTTAAAGCGTGTTTAATCAACAGACAAATAGTATCGTATGTAAAATTCAGTATACAGTAGTGTGGAAAAGTGTTAGGACAAAGTCAAAAATTAGATTTCAGGCCACTTTCAAAGAACAATGGAAGGTAAATCACAGGTGAGATATCAGAATTTTATTAATCTTCATATTTAGTACAACAGAAACTCAGTGGAAGTGCTTGAGTTCAGCAAACAGTTGATATTTTGTGTGTCCCCCCCCTTTTGCTGCAGACAGTCTTTCAGGCATTGTTGTCTTTTGGAATTTTACTCCAAATGTCTCAAATTCACTCCCATAAAGTTTCTTTTGAAGTAAATTTTGATTTGTCAAGTTTTAATATATCAAATTGCCCAGATCTGCTCAATTGGGTTAAGATCGGGCTCTGTGGGGGCCATTGCATCATTTGAATGACTTCAGCAGCTTCTTTCTTAGCTAAGTAGTTTCTACATAGGTTGGATGAGTGTTTGAGGTCATTATCTTCTTAATAGTAGAATCCTTTACCAATAATACACAAACCTGTGGATATACCATGACGGATCAGTATTTCATGGTACTTGCACTGGTCCATTATTCCATCTATTTTGCAAATATCTCCTGTTGCCTCAGCAGAAAAACACCCCCAAACCATCACACTGCCTCCCCCATGCTTTATGGTAGGTGCTATGCATTGAGATAAGAATCTTTCACCTTTCTTCCACCGGATATACAACCTACGATTTGAACCAAATATTTCAAACTTAGACTCGTCCGTCCATAACACTCTTTTTTTTACAATCATCAACAGTAAATTCTAGTCTCTTAACAATATTTGGAGATCGAAGTAAAGATTTTTTAACTGCTAGACGATCAGAGATTCCATTCTCATTGAGCTTTCTTGATACTGTAGATCTGGACACTTTTCTGTCATTTTGTACATGGTCGTTTATCTCGTGCTTGAGATCAGTGGCAGTCTTCCTTCTGTCCCGAAGGCTGCATAAACGAAGATACTTAACATCAGTATCATTGGGTTCAGGTGTTCTGCCTCTTCCTTTCCTATTTTCAAATTTACCTGTCTCGGTCTCACGAGCTAGGGTGTACCTGACAGTGTTTGGGGAGCATTTCAAGTCTGCAGCAATTTGTCGCAGGGTCCAACCAGCATCACGTAAAGCGTATATGCGAATTCTCTGCTCTACTGACAATTCTCTCCTTAGCTCTTAGCTCCTTGCTAACTTCTTTCTATACACCTGGAAAAAAGTTAAGCACCCCCAAATATTTTTCAGGATTGCTTATTGAAAATAAGGTTTAATTTTCATGATGT
>NW_013676782.1:3616-5320 GCF_000517525.1 Limulus polyphemus | reverse complement strand
ACTGTTCGCTTGACTCAATTATCTATCTCTTCAATCTATCTCTTCGATCGCGGTGGTTTTTCTCGCCAGGCTTATATACTAAAAAAGAGGGCGTCTCGAACAAACTAGAGTTGCCGGGCAAATTCACGATCCTTCGAGAAACTCCAGCGCGCATGCTTTCAGCGTCACGCGACTTCCGCTGCCGTGACAGTACTGTCTCACTGAAGTAAGGTTTAGATACTGTAAGGCTCTAGTTGAGACGATTGTATTGTCCCTCTGAAGTAAGGTTCAGATACTTTAAGGTTCTAGTTGGGATTGCTGTGCTGTCCCTTGGAGGCGTATGTCTATTGTCCTTAGATTATATGTATGTGTGTATACGTATCAGGAGATAAAATATCAGCTCCAGTTACTAAATCCTCCAAGTATGCTACAAAAGTAAATCACAGTTCTCTGAAAGACTAACACTGCCAATAGATGGCAGCATGAAAAATGTGGCTGAACAAAACAACTAACAAACAAAAAACACGTAACTTCAAGTACTAGTTCAAACCACCCGTAATTAATTAGTACTACTAATAGAGGCCTCTTTCATCATTCGTTTTCGTTTTCAGGAGCATCTTGTAGAGAGTCATTTGCTGCAAAAGGATTAATTTTCATCATGTACCGTAACGGGAAGGTTATTGTCGTGTGTTAAAGAAAATTTTAAACTCTTCGCTTTTCAAAATTAACCTTAGCCTCCTCACTTCCTTCCCCCGCTGTTATTTAATATTCAGTATAATAAGCAGTCGTCATCTTCACTTGCCTACTTTGATCTTAGAATCGACGAGAATCTTCTACAGCTCGTGTGTTGTTGGATAAATCAACTATAAAAATAGACTTCAAAATATTGGTTTCTAGCGCATCTAATGCATATAGATTAGATAAGCAAAACAGACGTAAATTTTAAAATCACCAAAATACCAGGAAACAAATGAAATATAATTAATTTGTTAATATAATAATTCTCGTTTTGGCCAACAGATAGCAGCACACTACAAGTATTTCACTATATTTAGAACAATTTCATAATTAGATTTTCTAAAAATTTTAAATGTTCCGCTCCGATATTTAAGTTTTGTTTTAGATAATTCTGAAAACGATTATTTGTGAATAATGTGATCTTTAGGAAGTGTTTAAGTTAAAGTTCGGTGTTTAAAATGAAGTTTAATGCAAAGTGTCACCTCAAAGTGCAGATCATGATTTTTTTGTTTCTTTTTTTGTGAGAGGCAGTAATGAGACGGAATCTCGGACCTACATACAGTCCGACAGTCTAACCACTGGCTCTCGCTAGGCCCTTATATACAAAAACTAGAAATTTAAAAATTCTATTCACATTGTTTAGTTTCTTTAGATTCCATGGTGTTAATTGGTTCGTGATACCTCGGCCATTGGCCAGATCCAAAATAAACCATTTAAAGATTTAATAATTCTGTTCACATTGTTAGTTTCTTTAGATTCCATAGTGTCGATTGGTTCCTGATACCTCGGCCATTGGCCAGATCCAAAATAAGCCATTTAAAGATTTAATAATTCTGTTCACATTGTTTAGTTTCTTTAGACCCCATGGTGTCGATTGGTTCCTGATACTTCGGCCATTGGCCAGATCCAAAATAAGCCATTTAAAGATTTAATAATTCTGTTCACATTGTTTAGTTTCTTTAGACCCCATGGTGTCGATTGGTTCCT
>NW_013676782.1:0-3262 GCF_000517525.1 Limulus polyphemus | reverse complement strand
CACCAACTTTTTCGTCTACTACCTACCTACCTACCTGATCACGTCATCGGGGCTAGGCCCTAGATGACTTGGACTACCGCTATAAGATTTCTCCAGCTTATTTTCCTGGTCTGTGGGTATCCGCTTTTGATATTCCGATAAAAATATACAGATTTTTTAAAAATGGTCAACATATCATGCACGTACTTAAATATCTTTTCAACCCAACCAATGGTGCTACATATCGATGGATAGATACGTGACAGTTTTTAAAGCTAAAGTATATACTTTATACAGTTATAACATAAAAAAGTACACGAACAAGAGTATTAAAAATTATGAATTTTAAAATAAGGTATGGGACTGGGGGGGGGGAGAGTATAATGTAATGAACACAACATCTATAAACTTTCGGTATAGCTATAACTTTTACAAGAATTAAAACCACAACACAAATGTATAAAACTTAATCCTTACTTTGGCCTACAGATAAGTGTATAAAGCTGTCAAAGTAGGTACTAAATTTTATAAATTTGTGACTGTGGTGTTAATTCTTGTTTCATTACTTTTTGTAGTAGGATTAAATGGAATAGTCCATAGCTAAGAGGCCGGACTGTGGATTTGAGGACCTTTGGTTGGAGTACCGTTAGCGATAAACCAAAAATCAAATCTCACTATTCGATTAGAGTAGTCCACGAGTTGGCGGTGGGTGGTGTTGACTTGTTACCTTCCTTCTAGTTTATAGCTCTAAAATTAGGAACGTCTAGCGCATATAGCCCTCGAGTAGCTTTGCGCGAAATTAAGTAATTAAAAACAATATATAAGACAAATGTGTGGGAAACGACCGGAAAAGTATATGTATAAATAGGAAAAAATATTGAAACTCTAACGGAAAGTATGGGAAAACTAGGGATCGTTGGTTATTCGTATAATGTATTTGTTTGTTTGTAATTTAGCACAAAGCTACACAATGGGCTATCTGTGCTCTGCCCACCATGGGTATCGAAACCAGGATTCTAGCGTTGTAAGTCCGCAGACATACCGCTGTGCCAGGAATTCTGTTCACATTGTTTAGCTTCTTTAGATTCCATAGTGTCGATTGGTTCCTGATACTTCGGCCATTGGTCAGATCCAAAATAAACCATTTAAAGATTTAATAATTCTGTTCACATTGTTTAGTTTCTTTAGATTCCATAGAGCGATTGGTTCCTGATACCTCGGCCATTGGCCAGATTCAAAATAAGCCATTTAAAGATTTAAGAATTTTAACGGCTAAAAAGTAAAACTCATAAATATAAATTCTGTGGAAGTATACGAACGAATATATATAACGAATTACTCGACTAATTATCTTGTTATTTCGTTTTTATTTTATGAACTCGGTGTTCATCTTGTTCTAAAACCAATTTCAATCAGTCCATTACCTGTTCAGCGTGCATGAATCTGTTAGAAGATCCGTGAATTTTGTAGCTTTAATCGCCATATTCGTAAATCAGTTACAAAACATTCAGTCAAAACGTTAGATATGTTGGCGAAAATTAAGCCACAGATAATGGAGGAGAAACCGCTTCTAAATGTACATGACTGCTCCTCTATCGTTTAAAACAGCTCTGTACGTTCCCAAACATTATGTAGATAAAATTAAGGTTTGATTACGATCTCAGTCACTAGATGGCACTAAAACGAAAATACTGAAGAAACTGAACGTCTTTGTAAAACAGTAGAGGTTCAGAGTTTTATTTTATTTCTGTATATAAAAGGTTTGGTTTGAATTTTGCGCAGATCTATTCGATGGCTATTTGCGCTAAGCCTTTCCTAATTTAGCACCGATAGACTAGAGCAGCGGTTTCAAAACTTTTCACCACCAAGGACCCCCATGTTTTTTGAAATATTCCATCTACCCAATTAACTTGTTTTTCACTATCAAATACAAGACATATATAACTGAGTGTGCAATTAAAAGAACAGCAGAATCAAAAACTTACTTGTTTAATGAGATGGTATTATCTTCGCGGACCCCCAGGGGTCCAGGGACCACAGTTTGGGAACCACAGGACTAAAGGGAAGGCAGCCAGTCAACAACACTCACAGCCAACTCTTGGGCTACTCTCTTACCAACGAATAGGGGGATTGATTGACACAATATAGAAAGAAGCCTCCTGCCAGTATTAGGCCTTAATTTTGGTCTGAAAACCCAGTATTAGGCCTTAATTTTGGTCTAAAAACACATTCTGTAATTTTATTCGTTACAAATAATTAGGGTTTTTATTGTTGATATTTCATTTAAAAAAATCTCGTTTGATATATAGTATCATTAACTGTGGTTGAATATAAAATAAAAGGTGTGTTGCTGATTTATAGAGATACAGAATAAATTGTATTTCAATGATATTTCTGTATAATCCGAAACGCTAGGTTCCGGTAAGTAAAACCTCTTTCATTCTTCCAACTGTCTTCATTAGCAAATCCAGATCGCCTCCACACTTGGCCCGGCATAGCCGAGTGGTTAGGGTACTCGACTCGCAGTCTTTGTGTCGCGGGTTCGAATCCCCTTCCCAAATCTTTAAATGGCTTATTTTGGATCTGACCAATGGCCGAGGTATCAGGAACCAATCGACAATGTGGAATCTAAAGAAACTAAACAATGTGAACAGAATTATTAAATCTGTAAATGGCTTATTTTGGATCTGGCCAATGGCCGAAGTATCAGGAACCAATCGACACCATGGAGTCTAAAGAAACTAAACAATGGGAACAGAATTCTTAAATCTTTAAATGGTTTATTTTGGATCTGACCAATGGCCGAGGTATCGGGAGCCAATCGACACCATGGAATCTAAAGAAACTAAACAATGTGAACAGAATTATTAAATCTGTAAATGGCTTATTTTGGATCTGGCCAATGGCTGAGGTACCAGGAACCAATCGACAATGTGGAATCTAAAGAAACTAAACAATGTGAACAGAATTATTAAATCTTTAAATGGCTTATTTTGAATCTGGCCAATGGCCGAGGTATCAGGAACCAATCGACACTATGGAATCTAAAGAAACTAAACAATGTGAACAGAATTATTAAATCTTTAAATGGCTTATTTTGGATCTGGACAATGGCTGAGGTACCAAAAACCAATCGACAATGTGGAATCTAAAGAAACTAATCAATGTGAACAGAATTATTAAATCTGTAAATGGTTTATTTTGGATATGACCAATGGCCGAGGTATCAGGAACCAATCGCACTATGGAATCTAAAGAAACTAAACAATGTGAACAGAATTAT
>NW_013676781.1:14380-15420 GCF_000517525.1 Limulus polyphemus | reverse complement strand
GGTAGGTATGTGACATGTAACACCTGGGTACACACCATAAGGTGGGTAGGTATGTGACATGTACCACCTGGGTACACACCATAAGGTGGGTAGTTATGTGACATGTAACACCTGGGTACACACCATAAGGTGGGTAGTTACGTGACATGTACCACCTGGGTACACACCATAAGGTGGGTAGTTATGTGGCATGTAACACGTGGACACACACCATAAGGTGGGTAGTTATGTGACATGTACCACTTGGACACACACCATAAGGTGGGTAGTTTTGTGACATGTACCACTTGGACACACACCATAAGGTGTGTAGTTATGAAATATGTTCTGGTTATCGTCTATCCAGTTTAACCACAGGCCTCACATTATTTATAATAATATTAATAATAAAATAAACATAACAGAAAGATGTGGGTAGGTGACTGCTAAACGAAAAAGAAATTTAAGAAGAAAGGAATAATTGGAATACACACATCAATGTGGGAGACAGAAAAACTCTCCTTGAAGTTGCCATTCCTGGCCCCATAATGATAAATACCACCATGTTAAGGTATTACTATACAAGCCCAACCTAAGTTATTAATATAGCCCCCCATCCATGCTACTGTCAAGATGTTCAAAGGTTTTATAAGAATTATATAGTAGCAGGTCTTAAAAAGGAAGTTTTTTCTTCGCTAACACGTAATATTCTGTGGTTGAACCACTTTTCAGAAGCCATAATTATTTATATATATTATATCATTTTATCAAAATTAATAATATATATTACACCATTATATCAGAGTTAATAATATATATTATACCATTATATGAAAGTTAATAACATATATTATACCATTCTGTCCAAGTTAATAATATATATTACACCATTCTGTTATAGTTAATAATATATATTACACCATTATATCAGAGTTAATAATATATATTACATCATTATATCAAAGTTAATAACATATATTATACCATTCTATCAAAGTTAATAATATATATTACACCATTATATCAGAGTTAATAATATATATTACATCATTATATCAAAG
>NW_013676781.1:6416-13621 GCF_000517525.1 Limulus polyphemus | reverse complement strand
ATAGGTGACCACATGAACATCATGAAACGCTCAGAACATAGGTGACCACATGAACACCATGAAACGTTCAGAACATAGGTGACTACATGAACACCATGAAACGTTCAGAACATAGGTGACCACATGAACATCATGAAAAGTTCAAAACATGGGTGACCACATGAACATCATGAAACGCTCAGAACATAGGTGACCACATGAACACCATGAAACGTTCAGAACATAGGTGCCCACATGAACACCATGAAATATTCAGAACATAGGTGACCACATGAACATCATGAAAAGTTCAAAACATGGGTGACCACATGAACATCATGAAACGTTCAGAACATAGGTGACCACATGAACATAATGAAACATACAGAACATAGGTGACCACATGAAAATCATGAAACGTACAGAACATAGGTGACCACATGAACATCATGAAACGTTCAGAACATAGGTGACCACATGAACATCATGAAACGTTCAGAACATAGGTGACCACATGAACATCATGAAACGTTCAGAACATAGGTGACCACATGAACATAATGAAACATACAGAAAATAGGTGACCACATGAACATCATGAAACGTACAGAACATAGGTGACCACATGAACATCATGAAACGTACAGAACATAGGTGACCACATGAACATCATGAAACGTACAGAACATAGGTGACCACATCATTTTGTTTTATACTCAGGACCTGAAGGTTAAGATATTAGTGTCTAAAGCGGTGTTAGCCAGAAGCTAACAGCACGTGCGTTTTGACTGCCTCCTCTTTGATGTCTAGTTCACGTCTCGCCTTACAGACACACTAATCAGAGTCACGCCTCTCTCTGATTGGTAGGAAAGTCACGAGAGGCTATTAAAAAGAAATAACTGTGATATAAAGGTAGCACACGAATAGTAAATCCATGAGGTGGAATAAAAACTAAAAACGATCTGAGTTTTAAATACTCAGTAAGATCGTATAACAAACCAGAATTCATGAGATTTGTCATAACATTGTGATCGTCCGCATACATTTGATGTAATGCTTTTCTATATCAAAGTAGATTTATCAAAGTATAAACTTTGTGTTTAAGAACTACTGAAGCGTAAGCAAAGAAACAATTTCGAATTCGATGACGAGGAACCCACTTTGAGACTAATAATGGCTGGAGACGGCTTGAATGGGTGATGAAGAAAAACTTTAATATAACAGCAAATGTACAACGTTTCGACAAGGTTTTGCCATCATCAGGTGACCACATGAACATCATGAAAAGTTCAAAACATGGGTGACCACATGAACATCATGAAACGTTCAGAACATAGGTGACCACATGAACATAATGACATGATGACAAAACCTTGTCGAAACGTTGTACATTTGCTGTTATATTAAAGAAACAATGTTCATCTTTCCTAACGAGAAATCATTTGGTGATACCGCTTTAACTGTAGAGAAACTCTGATGATGGCAAGTTAACTGTAGAGAAACTGGTGATGGCAAGTTAACTGTAGGGAAACTGGTGATGGCAAGTTAACTTTAGAGAACTTCTGATGATGGCAAGTTAACGGTAGCGAACCGTTGATGATGCCACGTTAACTGAGGCGGAACGCTGGTGATGTCATGTTCACTATAGCGAATAATTGATGATGCCATGTTAAATATAGCCAACCATTGATGATGCCATGTTAAATATAGCCAACCATTGATGATGCCATGTTAAATGGGACAAAACGGTAGTAGATGCGAAAAATAAATTAATTTTATTTGTGGTTCAATACTGTAGACATGGTGTCAAGATAGCCGTCGTCAAACTTATATGACATAAAGTCATCATTCTTTGAATTTTATTTGTTATTTGTGTTTTTTAGACTCTTCGACTAAAACATTAAGAGTAATCTTATGATTGCATTTCCAAAATATCTTGGCTTAATAATTTTGCAAAATTTACTTTCTGTTTGTTTCAGCTGTTTGGACAATCATGGTTCATGGTAAACAAATAACAATACTGGAGATTCCAAGCACATGGACAATCATGGTTCATGGTAAACAAATAACAATACTGGAGATTCCAAGCACATGGACAATCATGGTTCATGGTAAACAAATAACAATACTGGAGATTCCAAGCACATGGACAATCATGGTTCATGGTAAACAAATAACAATAATCGAGATTACAAGCACATGGACAATCATAGTTCATGGTAAACAAATAACAATACTCGAGATTCCAAGCACATGGACAATCATGGTTCATGGTAAACAAATAACATTACTTGAGATTCTAAGCACATGGACAATCACTGTTCATGGTAAACAAATAACAATACTCGAGATTCCAAGCACATGGACAATCATTGTTCATGGTAAACAAATAACAATAATCCAGATTTCAAGCACATGGACAATCATGGTTCATGGTAAACAAATAACAATACTTGATGTTCCAAGCACATGGACAATCATTGTTCATGGTAAACAAATAACTATACTGGAGATTCCAAGCACATGGACAATCATTGTTCATGGTAAACAAATAACAATAATCCAGATTTCAAGCACATGGACAATCATGGTTCATGGTAAACAAATAACAATACTTGATGTTCCAAGCACATGGACAATCATTGTTCATGGTAAACAAATAACTATACTGGAGATTCTAAGCACATGGACAATTTTGTAGGCTGTATAATTCCTCACTCTGACGTTTATAAATGTTACTGCCTTCACCAATAACTAGAACCATTCGTAAATCCATAGTTTTTATGGTGCATATTTTCCTCGAAGCCACTAGAGAGCACGAAGTCAGCTATCTGTGGCGATAGACTATAGAGATAACTGTTGTTTTGTTGTTCCTGAAATATAACTCACAGTTCTTAGACTGATATAAGCACAATCAAACTAGCATACAATATTCTCTGGTGGAATGAAAGATTGTATACAAGTTTTACATGATGGACGTCCTGAATAATTAGGGTTAACCGTTCTTATCTCTTTCGTTTCAATTAAAAACGCTGCATGGAAGTTCCAAGTTTAGTAAGCTCATTTTGGAATATTTGGAAAGTAAGTTATATTAACACAGCTAACTTGGGAATAATCGTAAGTAAGTTACATGAACACATTTAGCTAACTTTGGAATAGTCGTAAGATGTCTTCTGCAATATACACAATAACTTTGAAGTTTCTCCAGAATTATTTTAACTATTGTATTCAGTTAATAAGCGTTTTCTCAATGAGGTTTACTATAATACGTTACTTTAGTTGATGTTGGAGGTTATGTTAACATGTTATAAACCAGTTAAAACATGACATGTTTATATAATGGTAACGTTATAAACCAGTTAAAACATGACATGTTTATATAATGTTAGTGTTATAAACCAGTTAAAACATGACATGTTTATATAATGTTTATGTTATAAACCAGTTAAAAAATGACGTGTTTATATAATGTTAATGTTATAAACCAGTTAAAGGAAACGACATGTTTATATAATTTTAATGTTATAAACCAGTTAAAACATGACATGTTTATATAATGTTAACGTTATAAACCAGTTAAAACATGACATGTTAATGTAATGTTAGTGTTATAAACCAGTTAAAACATGACATGTTTATATAATGTTTATGTTATAAACCAGTTAAAACATGACATGTTTATATAGTGTTTATGTTACAAACCAGTTAAAACATGACATGTTTATATAATGTTATGTTATAAACCAGTTAAAACATGACATGTTTATATAATGTTTATGTTATAAACCAGTTAAAACCCGACATGTTTATATAATGTTAATGTTATAAACCAGTTAAAACATGACATGTTTATATAATGGTAACGTTATAAACCAGTTAAAACATGACATGTTTATATAATGTTTATGTTATAAACCAGTTAAAACATGACATGTTTATATAATGTTAATGTTATAAACCAGTTAAAACACGACGTGTTTATATAATGTTAACGTTACAAACCAGTTAAAGGAAACGACATGTTTATATAATTTTAATGTTATAAACCAGTTAAAACATGACATGTTTATATAATGTTAACATTATAAACCAGTTAAAACATGACATGTTAATGTAATGTTAGTGTTATAAACCAGTTAAAACATGACATGTTTATATAATGTTTATGTTATAAACCAGTTAAAACATGACATGTTTATATAGTGTTTATGTTATAAACCAGTTAAAACACGACGTGTTTATATAATGTTTATGTTATAAACCAGTTAAAACATGACATGTTTATATAGTGTTTATGTTACAAACCATTTAAAACACGACATATGTATATAATGTTAATGTTATAAACCAGTTAAAACATGACATGTTTATATAATGTTAATGTTATAAACCAGTTAAAACACGACGTTTACATGATGATAATGTTTTAAACCAATAATGTGTTTGAAGGAAGGTGTCAAGGAATTAAAAAATTATCATTTTTATTTAAAGGTTTCTGTTGAGGAGTCAGTTCTTCTGATCACCTAATGTGTTTCAATAACGTTGGTTTTAAACAAAACATAATATATGAATCGTACGAATAACTAAAGTTCTTTTAGTTCGTAGCGATAAAAAAACTCGTCACTTATATATATAACCAAATGTATTTTATTTAATACCAACTTTCTAACGCATACATGAGATCCATCATTTCTTTAGTACCGCAGATATCGGTTATTGTTTAAACATCCAAACCGTTTGACTTTTATATATGACCAATATCTTGGATCCTAGCGTCCTGTCAGTACAGTATATATATATTAAAAACATTTTACCATATCCCAGCACCATTTAATAATGTACCTATAATATCTACCGTTTTTCATTAACACCATTTCCAGAACGACGACGTTTGAAACTATTGTCGTTAATTAATATTGACATCACATAAAACGACGTACAATATGAACACGTAAAATGATACTTACTGTCTTCGCGCGTTTGATAAACTACGTCAGAAACACGTGGTGCAAGACGTCATATAAATCAACTCTAAAATGTTTTATATCACCTCCAGCATCTGAGGAGTTCGATAATAGCTGAAGGAAACAGAAAGAAAGATAAAATTCGACACTTTCTTGGGAAATTGTCATCATTTGATTCGGTTTAGAAAGTTTTCACCCTGTATCTCTCTGGTAATTAGGAAGACAAAACAAATCAGTATGGGATAGAATTCTGCAACAACAACAACAACCACACCCTAAAACTGTTTGGAGTCGAACATCAACACGATTTTTCTGTTTCTGGAAAAACGTCTGATTGACATGTTAACACACACAAAATCCTAAAGTTAAGAAGGTTCCGGAACGTTGAGATTACCATCTTAATATCCTGTCAAAAAAACTATTACGGTAGCAAAGAGCAAGACAGTCACTAAATATGAAGTCTCAGGAGACCTTGAGCTCACATGTTCAGGAAAGTAGGAAAGGTGCAGTTTGCCTTCTTTCACGTGAGAATTTGTTGGCTTTCCTGGAACGGTGAGGAGAGGAAAACAGATCACTACTATTACAACTGTTATAGTACAATACTATCACTTATAATACAATAAACAAATCACTACTATTACAACTGTTATAGTACATTACTATCACTAATAATACAATAAACAGATCACTACTATTACAACTGTTGTAGTACAATACTATCACTAACAATACAATAAACAAATCACTACTATTACAGCCGTTATAGTACAATACTATGACTTATAATACACTAAACAAATCACTACTATTACAACTGTTATAGTACAATACTATCACTTATAATACAATAAACAAATCACTACTATTACAGCCGTTATAGTACAATACTATGACTTATAATACACTAAACAAATCACTACTATTACAACTGTTATAGTACAATACTATCACTTATAATACAATAAACAAATCACTACTATTACAGCTGTTATAGTACAATACTATCACTCATAATACAATAAACAAATCACTACTATTACAGCTGTTATAGTACAATACTATCACTTATAATACAATAAACAAATCACTACTATTACAACTGTTATAGTACAATACTATCACTTATAATACAATAAACAAATCACTACTATTACAGCTGTTATAGTACAATACTATCACTTATAATACAATAAACAAATTTGTAATGCATTAAAAATCACAAATATGACTATTTGTATAATACAGAATTGACACAACAGAATAAACAATATTATTTGCACATCAATTATAATACACTAACGAAATTAAGAACATTACAGCTGTTATGATATAGTTTTGTTGATCCTGTACTTTTTAATTAGGTGTTTTGGTTTTGTCGATGTTGAACTTACTAAGAGTACGTTTTGTTTTTGTCGGTATTGTTCTTACTAACTGTATATTTTGGTTTTGTCTATGTTATACTATTTATTATATATTTTGGTTTTGTCCATGTTATACTATTTATTATATATTTTGGATTTCTCAATGTTCTGCTTAATAATTATACGTTTTGGTTTTGTCCATCTTATACTTACTAATTATACACTTTGGATTTGTCAATGTTCTACTTACGAATTATATACTTTGTTTTGTTAATGTTCTACTTACTAATTATATACTTTGTTTTGTCAATGTTCTACTTACTAATTATATACTTTGGTTCTGTCCATGTTCTACTTGCTAATTATATACTTTGTTTTGTTAATGTTCTACTTACTAATTATATACTTTGTTTTGTCCATGTTCTACTTGCTAATTATATACTTTGTTTTGTCCATGTTCTACTTACTAATTATGTACTTTGGTTTTGTCAATGTTCTACTTACTAATTATATACTTTGGTTTTTCAATGTTCTCTTACTAATTATATACTTTGGTTTTGTCAATGTTCTACTTACTAATTATATACTTTGGTTTTGTCCCTGTTCTACTTACTAAGTATGCGTTTTTGTCAGTGTTCTACTTACTAATTATATACTTTGGTTCTGTCAATGTTCTACTTACTAATTATATACTTTGTTTTGTTAATGTTCTACTTACTAATTATACACTTTGGTTTTGTCCATGTTCTACTTACTAATTATATACTTTGGTTCTGTCAATGTTCTACTTACTAATTATATACTTTGTTTTGTTAATGTTCTACTTACTAATTATACACTTTGGTTTTGTCCATGTTCTACTTGCTAATTGTATACTTTGGTTCTGTCAATGTTCTACTTA
>NW_013676781.1:0-5891 GCF_000517525.1 Limulus polyphemus | reverse complement strand
AACTGTAGACCTAATACAGACAACAAACAACTGTACAACTTAATACAGCCAACAAACAACTGTACAACTTAATACAGACAACAAACAACTGTACAACTTAATACAGACAACAAACAACTGTACAACTTAATACAGCCAACAAACAACTGTACAACTTAATACAGACAACAAACAACTGTACAACTTAATACAGACAACAAACAACTGTACAACTTAATACAGCCAACAAACAACTGTACAACTTAATACAGACAACAAACAACTGTACAACTTAATACAGACAACAAACAACTGTAGACCTAATACAGACAACAAACAACTGTACAACATGATACAGACAACAAACAACTGTACAACATAATACAGACAACAAACAACTGTACAACATAATACAGACAACAAACAACTGTACAACATGATACAGACAACAAACAACTGTACAACATAATACAGAAGTGAAGTGAAGGTTTGTTTTACGTTCATCTAGAAGCACCTTGATAATATCTGTAACATCACACGAACTTAGGTTAAACCATTTTATTAGCTAATATTTATATTATTTTACCGTAGCTAAAATACTAAAAGTATTATTTGATTGTTTTGTAAAATAAATAAATTCATTTACATATTTCACAGAAACTGGAACTTTACAATTCAATAAAGGGGGAAAAACAGAAACAACAATAACGTAGAAATACAAACAACGTTTATGTAACTTTATCACAGACACAACAATAACGTAGAAATACAAACAACATTTATGTAACTTTATCACAGACACAACAGTAACGTAGAAATACAAACAACATTTATGTAACTTTATCACAGACACAACAATAACGTAGAAATACAAACAACATTTATGTAACTTTATCACAGACACAACAATAACGTAGAAATACAAACAACATTTATGTAACTTTATCATGCTCGAAGATCCTCAAGAAGTGAACAGAGGCATCAGCATCACGATTAATTAAACAGAACTAGCAGCAGAATTATACTTAATTAAACAGAACTAGCAGCAGAATTATACTTAAGGTTCTGTCAATGTTCTACTTACTAATTATACATTTTGTTTTTGTTCATGTTCTACTTACTAATTATACACTTTGTTTTGGTTGATGTTATACTTACTAATTATACACTTTGTTTATGTCGATGTTGTACTTACTAATTATACGTATTGCTTTACTTGTTGGATCTACTAGAGCCTTGATTTAAATCTATTATAACTTAAATATGTTACATGTCAGAATAGCTATGAATATCAATAGTGTATATTCTTAACTATATTGACAATTTGAAATGTTTTACGCTTTCGTAAATGCTTCTTAACTAAAAATGATTTGTAAATTATTTATTTAAAAAAAGGAGTTGAAGATTACAAAGAAAAATTTTAAAAACTAACTTTTGTAATCCACTTTGAGAAAAGCCGTCATTTCTACCTCAAACATTTTATTTGGGTCTGGGGGAAGTTCGTCTGGAATCTCTCTTTTCCTTCTTCCATAACCGTATTGATCCTGTCCACAAATAACCTGAGCGAATAGATGAATCTTATAATACCAGTTATGTTCTAGATTCTTAAACAGTAAGTATATCCAACAATTCTCTATAAATCACAAGCAGCAAGCGAAAGGAAACGACGTACCAGCAAGGTTTCGTATTACCAAGAGTTGAGCTTTTCAATAAAGTACAGTAGAAATTATCTTTCAAAATTTATCATTACTGTTGATCGCAAGAATAAGAGTTGAGGAGATAAAAAAAAAAGTCGGTTTTCCATAACGTTGATTCTGTGTAGGAAATATATGCAGATCAATAGATAAAGTTCCTCACGTTCAAATAAAAATACCTCTAGGATGTTTGAGAAAAAACGCGATTCTATATGTGGAAGAAATGTTTATAATTTTGAACCTTTGATAAAATCAGTTTACTCGCTGACTACTACAGTGGGTTACAGCCTGTTGTCTTCTTCAAATACTGACTTCTGTTCCTATACGAGTGACACGAGTACACACGTATTTTAGTGTGACTGACACGTAGTCACTTGTGAGAAGTACAGGGTTTACGTAGAGCGCAATCTTGCGTGCAGAAATAAATATAACAACGCAACCAAGAACGGTATCCAAGTAAGTACGTTTCTCATTTACTAAATGATGATTGACATACGTGACGTAATTGTGGTTTAAATAGTGTACTTATGAATACCACGAGGTATATGTATAAACCAATTATTTGTTAGTTATATCGTGGTACAAGATTTAAGAAACAAATTTATTTTCATGGTATTTATAAAGTAAATTCTCACTTGTTAATGCGTACGAGTAGATGTCTTATTATAACAGAACTAAAGAATCAGTCCACAAGAAGATATATTACTTACAAGTTTACCTCGAAAACAAAAAAACTTCGATTTTTGTCATGTACCTGCGATGTTTCAAAAGTTCAAAAAATATTATTTTTTTTCATATCTTGAGTACGTAAACATTCCTATCTCTTAGAAAATATCATCGTGTTCAGAAACAAAGATATTCGTACCCTTTGACACGTCTTGAGACAAACGTTCACAGTTCCTACAAACAGGACGTAGTTGGAGAATGGAAATTTGAAGGCCCTGAACTTGGCAGACAGCGTGTTCCCACCGTCGGGGGAGTAGAAGTTACCGAATATGTACGAATCAATGGAACAGCTGGCGAATAAAAATATTAAATTCTTTATAAAAAGCAGCCCCACCTCTGCTGTTGGTAGAATGTAATGTCTAAAGTTTTTATTTTATGTATATAACAACTTATCAGTAACACAAAATCTGTCACTGTAATACTTGATTTAAGAATGATAACAACACAAAATCTATCACTGTAATACTTGATTTAAGAATGATAACAACACAAAATCTATCACTGTAATACTTGATTTAAGAATGATAACAACACAAAATCCACCACTGTAATACTTGATTTAAGAATGATAACAACACAAAATCTATCACTGTAATACTTGATTTAAGAATGATAACAACACAAAATCTATCACTGTAATACTTGATTTAAGAATGATAACAACACAAAATCTATCACTGTAGTACCTGATTTAAGAATGATAACAACACAAAATCTATCACTGTAATACTTGATTTAAGAATGATAACAACACAAAATCTATCACTGTAATACTTGATTTAAGAATGATAACAACATAAAATCTATCACTGTAATACTTGATTTAAGAATGATAACAACATAAAATCTATCACTGTAATACTTGATTTAAGAATGATAACAACACCAAATCCACCACTGTAATACTTGATTTAAGAATGATAACAACACAGAATCCACCATTGTAATACTTGATTTAAGAATGATAACAACACAAAATCTATCACTGTAATACTTGATTTAAGAATGATAACAACACAAAATCTATCACTGTAATACTTGATTTAAGAATGATAACAACACAAAATCTATCACTGTAATACTTGATTTAAGAATGATAACAACACAAAATCCACCACTGTAATACTTGATTTAAGAATGATAACAACACAGAATCCACCATTGTAATACTTGATTTAAGAATGATAACAACATAAAATCTATCACTGTAATACTTGATTTAAGAATGATAACAACATAAAATCTATCACTGTAATACTTGATTTAAGAATGATAACAACACCAAATCCACCACTGTAATACTTGATTTAAGAATGATAACAATACAGAATCCACCATTGTAATACTTGATTTAAGAATGATAACAACACAAAATCCACCACTGTAATACTTGATTTAAGAATGATAACAACACAAAATCCACCACTGTAATACTTGATTTAAGAATGATAACAACACAGAATCCACCTCTCTGATCCTTACACAAGTATAGATCAGTGGTTCAGAAAACATATATTCTCTTAGAACTATAAAAATTGGACAAAACGAAAATTTAATATAGCGATAACCCACACATTAAAGACGACAAATTACCTACAACAAAAATATTTATGCTGAGTTTAAGCTTAGTTCAAAATCAAATTAAATCATCTTGCTCTTTCTAGAGGTGATTCTTTAAAGATTATTAAGAACGTAATAATAAGCGACTCACCCATTCATAATGATGACTTCCTCCTGCTCATGTGGAGTATCAGTAACTTTCAAATAACTTGTAAGAAGTCCGTATGTGCCTGGAAAGATTAAGAAACAGGTGTTGTTAAGATAATAGACTGTACACCTGTCTGTTGTCTGTAATATACTGTAGATTTGTCTGTTGTCTGTAATAGAATGTACATCTGTCTGTTGTCTGTAATTTGCTGTGGATCTGTCTATTGTCTGTAATAGAATGTACATCTGTCTGTTGTCTGTAATACACTGTAGATCTGTCTGTTGTCTGTAATAGAATGTACATCTGTCTGTTGTCTGTAATAGACTGTACATCTGTTTGTTTCCTGTAATATACTGTAGATCTGTCTGTTGTCTGTAATATACTGTAGATCTGTCTGTTGTCTGTAATATACTGTACATCTGTTTCTTGGCTGTAATATACTGTACATCTGTCTGTTGTCTATAATAGACTGTACATCTGTTTGTTGTCTGTAATAGACTGTTCATCTGTTTGTTGTCTGTTTAAAGAAATACACAGATTACTGAGTTTAAATATGAATAAAGAATGGCATATATATTGTTACAAAATGAAACGAATAACTGTCTTCTAGCATCTGGGAATAGAAACAGGAACCACAGCTGTATCCCAATAGAAACATGAAACCACAGCTGTATCCCAATAGAAACATGAAACCACAGCTGTATCCCAATAGAAACAAGAACCACAGTTATATCCCAATAGAAACAGGAACCACAATTGTATCCCAATAGAAACAGGAACCACAGTTGTATCCCAATAGAAACATGAAACCACAGCTGTATCCCAATAGAAACATGAAACCACAGCTGTTTAATTAAGTATAATTCTGCTGCTAGTTCTGTTTAATTAAGTATAATTCTGCTGCTAGTTCTGTTTAATTAAGAATTATCCTGCTGCTACTTCTGTTTACCTTACTAATTATATACTTTGGTTTTGTCAATGTTCTACTTACTAATTACACGTCTTGGTTTTGTTCATGTTCTACTTACTAATTATATACTTTGGTTTTTTCCATGTTCTACTTACTAAGTATGCGTTTTTGTCAGTGTTCTACTTACTAATTATATACTTTTTATACGTTTTGGTTTTGTCCATGTTCTACTTACTAATTATATACTTTGGTTTTGTCAATGTTCTACTTACTAATTATATACTTTGTTTTGTTAATGTTCTACTTACTAATTATATACTTTGTTTTGTCCATGTTCTACTTACTAATTATACACTTTGGTTTTGTCAATGTTCTACTTACTAATTATATACTTTGTTTTGTCAATGTTCTGTAATTAGTAAGTAGAACATGGACAAAACAAAGTATATAATTAGTAAGTAGAACATGGACAAAACAAAGTATATAATTAGTAAGTAGAACATTAACAAAACCAAGTATATAATTAGTAAGTAGAACATGGACAAAACAAAGTATAGAATTGGTAAGTAGAACATTAACAAAACAAAGTATATAATTGGTAAGTAGAACATTAACAAAACAAAGTATATAATTAGTAAGTAGAACATTGACAAAACAAAGTATATAATTAGTAAGTAGAACATTAACAAAACAAAGTATATAATTAGTAAGTAGAATATTGACAAAACAAGGTATATAATTAGTAAGTAGAACATGGACAAAACAAAGTATATAATTAGTAAGTAGAACATTAACAAAACAAAGTATATAATTAGTAAGTAGAACATTAACAAAACAAAGTATATAATTAGTAAGTAGAACATTAACAAAACAA
>NW_013676780.1:14175-15878 GCF_000517525.1 Limulus polyphemus | reverse complement strand
GTGGTTTTTATACAGAACAATGGAGACATGTGGTGTTAGGCTAGACAAATGACAAGTGGTTTTTATACAGAACAATGGAGACATGTGGTGTTAGGCTAGACAAATGACAAGTGGTTTTTATACAGAACAATGGAGACATGTAGTGTTAGGCTAGACAAATAATCAATAGTTTTTATACAGAACAATGGAGACATGTAGATATATTTATATGTATGGTGGGGATTAACTATATTCATATGTATATTGGGGCTCAATTATACTTATATGTATATTGGGGCTGAGATATATTCATATGTATGTTGGGGATCAACAATAATTATATGTATATTGGGGCTCAGATATATTTATATGTATATGTTATTATTATGCACATGTTATAGAGCATGATGTTTGGCTGATAATAGCAAGAAGTCTAAGCACTGTATTATTTAAAACGCTTAATCAAATATTTTAATCATGTCACCAGTTACCAAGAGTAAGGATATTTATCCCCAACATTCGTTCGTTAAACAAGTCCACTAGGCCTAATTAAAATCATTCTATTCGTCAGCATTCGGGCCCTGGAGGAAATCACGAACCTTGGAAACACGTGTTAAGTTGCTGTCCTACCACGCGCTACCGCCTAAAAGACCCTTCTTCAAACGAGGGCAAGATGCGTTGACGTTAACGACGAATACTTCGGTGTAAAAATGACGCATTCATAGCTCAAACGGCGTTAGTCTTTGCACGGCGGTTATCGCTTACAGGAGATAAGATAGACTTGATTAGGACTATTGTCCAGAACGTCTAGAGTTGGAGTATTTTAAAGTTAAGCAGGAAAGAAAAAGGTGGACAACTTTAATCAAACTGACACTTTTTTACACCTCTTCTACCAAATGTATTCCATCCTGTCACTTGATTTTTATTGTGTAGCTTAAAGTATCAATATTTGTTGTTGTGAAATATTCAGAGTCAAGTGTGGGTCAACCTTATCAGATTATAACCAACAAACACACTAATGATATTGAAGATGTGGCTAGGATCACCGTACCAGTTTCGTATATCGCACGATGTACGTACGAGTCGAAATGTGTACAGCTGCTTTACGATCATCAGTTTTCTGGAAGTGCTGTCCATGCAGAGCAAAGTAAAAAAATGTAAGCTCCAGGGGGGCTAAGTTAATACTACATACGTTAAGGACTTGATTACAGTACGCTGGTGAAAACCAATGTTGTCATTTCGTAATCGTGTTATAGACTACCTATAACATATTATACAATATTTCCCTTACAGTCAGGCTATATGAATCAACATTTAATTTTTTCCAAACACCCGTCAGTACTTGAAGCTAACAGCTAGTATTTATGTATAACTGTTTCGTATGTAAGGTATACTCTATTCTCCTTGTCCCCCTGGTGAGATAGAAGCAAGTTCTTAATGTTACTTTTATTAACAATATATATTAAAATACTTACAGTTTTTAAACTTTTTTTACTATTATACTTTTATTACAGATGCTATTTTTGCATTGTTAGCCTAGCACATGAATTTAGAACTAACTTAAGCTAGTCAAAATTCATAAGGTATTATTGGGTTTACGGCCGAAACTGTCGTTAATAGAGAGGGTATTCATGGTAAAACAATACGTCCGTTCGTTATAAAATGAGCATATTTCCATAGCTATGCCCATTACCAGTTAGATTTTTTTTATTTTTCATCTAAGC